>NC_142738.1:4840000-4895000 GCF_051943395.1 Hippocampus bargibanti | reverse complement strand
TTGCCGCGGGCCACACTGTAGTTCCCGTTTCCTCTCTGGATGTGTGACTCGAATACACAATTGAAGCACAGACAACCTGGGGTCAATCTGAGGTCAACAGACACAGCTTGTTAAACTGTCATTTTCATCGGGGGGATATGGCCTTGGACAGAATTTAGGACTTGGGAACCTCCTTTATCACCGAAGCAATTTCCGACTTGAAACTCCTTCACAGGAAGAGCTCATTAGCCAGGTTAGGAATTCACCAGTTCATGGAAAAGACAATGTTTTATTGCTTACAGCTGTTCGTGCTTAGAACTCAAGAGGTGTGGTATTCTAATCAAGAAAACTATGTTTTGCTAATGTATCGCTTTAATTTGCATATACAGTGAGACCTCAACTTACGAACTTAATTGGTTCCCAGACAGAGTGTGTAAGGCGAAAAGTGTGTATCTCAAAGAAAAAAGTTCCCATAGGAAATCATTAAAATGGGAATAATCCGTTCCCGGGTTTCCATGAAATATACGTTTCAACTAAATAAGCCTTAAAACTACACACAACATACCTTATTCTATGTATAATAAATGTGCTATTGTATTGTAATGAAAGAAATACACTGCATTGTATCATAAAGTCACTTTATTTACATTTGTGATGGTCATTTATGGCTTGATGGAATGGCGTTGGAGATCGAAGGACAAAGGGAATTGCTGTTTGGAAAGAGAGGCGCATTACATGACGACTGTAATTAGAAAAATAAACTGTGCTGTAAAATAAAGTTTTATTTACCTTTTTGATGGTCATTGATGGCTTATGGAAGGAGAGTCACCTTCCTTAAGGACTGTTGGTAACTTAACCTCTGGTGCTGTTCGGGCGTGTGGTTCCGCCGAAGATCACTCTGCCAGCCGTGGTGGGTGTGGTATAAGGTTTAATTTTCATAAATTTGACGTTTGTAAGACAAAAAGTTCGTAAGTTGAGGTGTTTGTAAGTTGAGGTCTCACTGTACTCTCAATCAATAGCTTGGCAGTAAACCAGCATTCGGGCGTCTGTCATGAATGACTGCGTTCCCTGCCGGCAGTAAAAGACAATCTTTCTGGCTCCGAGCCTGCATCCACAGTGTCCGATCGAACATCTCTGACAGGCCGTTATGAATTTGGAGAAGCCATTAGAAGGTTTCATCCACTCCTCATATTACATATAGAGCGCACTGCACAAAAAAATGATAAATTACCAGTTTTCAAATTTGACGTAATAAATAATGACTCTTATTGTGGTTTATATACGACAATTAGAATTTTTGTTGGTACTTATGGAATTTCACAAGTTAGATTTACTTTCGCGGGGCGAACAAAATGGTGTGGCGGGCCGGATTTGGCCCCCGCGCCTTGACTTTGACACCCGTGCACTAAAACGTAACTGAAGCTGCACGAAAACGCCGGATTGCTAAATGTACACTGAACATCTGACCGTCAGGTACCTCCACTCGGCCATGATCATCTACCGCGATCTGAAGCCCCACAACGTGCTACTATTCGACCTCAAGACGGACGCAGACGTCATCGCTAAGATCACCGACTACGGCATTGCTCAATATTGCTGCAGCATGGGGGTCCGCAGCTCAGAGGGCACCCCAGGTTGGATAACAAACAACAACAAAAAAGACCTATCTGAGCACCGGGGTCTTATTACAAAACTCTCATACAGGTTTCCGTGCCCCGGAGGTCACCAGAGGGAACGTGACGTACAACCAGCAAGCTGACGTCTTCTCGTTCGGCCTCCTCCTGTACGACCTGTTGACTGGCGGCGAGCGCATCTGTGATGGCGTCAAGTTTCCCAGCGAGTTTGACGAGGTGGCCGTGCAGGGCAAGCTGCCGGGTAAAAAAAATATATACACTGATACCTCGGTTTACGAACTTAAATGGTTCCCAGACAGAGTGTGTAAGGCGAAAAGTGTGTATCCCAAAAATTAATTTCCCATAGGAAACCATTAAAATGAGAATAATCCGTTTCCAGGTCCCCATAAAACATAATTTTTTTACTTTCTAATTTTCTAAGCCTTTTAAAACTACACAAAATATACCTTATTTTATGGAAAATAAATGTGCTATGGTATTATAGTTAAAGAAATAAACTGTACTGTTTAATAAAGTCGTTTTATTTACCTTTGTGACGGTCGTTGATGGCTTGAAGGAATGGAGTGGCCGGTTTCATCAGCATTAAACACTTGATTAGGAACGTAACCTTCTTTCACCATCTTGAGGAATGATCCCTTGTAGGTGCTTTCTCTGCGATAATTTTACCTTTTTCCTCATCAATTGTGTTCTGTTCAGCTGGGTTGATAGCTTTTTGTATCAAGTGTACAGATGGCTTGTGCGGGTTATTTGTGGAGCTTGATTGATGGGATATTTTAACCTTGCAGTCTACACTTTGCTTTTGAACAAATTCGGGAATGGCGCTCTGCGTCATATTTTCAATTGCCGAATACATTCATGAATGGCAGTGAATGAGTAAAATGCTTTTTCTTGTTTTCTCTTTCATTCAATTTTCATTGTATTTATTTTTTACACACAAATGTTTTACTTTTCCAATTAGTAGTTGCCACTTTTTTTCCGGCATCTCTTAATTTTTTTATTCATTTCTCATATTTTAATTCTTTTTTTTTTAATCATGTTGTTGTTTTCTTCAATTTCTGCACATTTCTCAACCAACGATACAAATTTCAATTTCGATCAGCAAGTCCGTACACCAGGGGTGTCAAAGTCATTTTTTGCCGCGGGCCACATTGTAGTTATGGTTTCCTCTCGAGGGCCGTTATGAATTTGGGGAACCCATTAGAATGTTTAAATCCCTTCAAATATTACATATAGAGCACACAGCAAATTAATGAATAACTCGTTTTCAAATCTGAAGTCAAGAATAATGATTTTTATTGTGGTTGACATCCAAAAATATGAATTTTTGGCTCCGATTTTAGCAATCATCATGGAATTTAACAAGTTTGATTTGCTTTCGCGGACCGAAAAAAATGATGTGGCGGGCCGGATTTGGCCCGCGGGCCTTGACTTTGACGCATGTGCCGTACACTGAATCGCAATGATATTGTTTTTTTTTTTTTGTAGATCCGGTAAAGCACTACGGCTGCTCCCCATGGCCTGCCTTCCAAGCCCTGATGAAGGAATGTCTAAACGTTCATCCTCATGATCGACCAACATCTGCGCAGGTAAGGACCTCTCGAAGAATCAATGTACAGTGATGCCTCAACTTACGAACGCTTCAGTTCACGAACTTTTCGCTTTACGAACATTACATTTGCGATAATATAATCTTGGCATTCAAACTAGTTTTCGGCGGACAAACCAAACCACAAAGCGCCACAGTGGCTGGCGGACTAAGATAAGATAAATAAAATGACTTTATTATACAGTACAGTTTATTTATTTAATTACAATACAATATCACATTTATTATACATGAAATAAGGTATATTTTGCGTAGTTTTAAGGCTTATTTAGTAGAAAATTATGTTTTATGGGGAAACAGATTATTCTCATTTTTAATGGTTTCTTATGGGAAATAAATATTTGGCAGACAAACTTTTCACCTTATCCACACTTTCTTGGAACCAATTAACTTTATGAGCTGAGGTATCACTGTACAGGAGCTGCTGTAAAGGCAAACATTCTCGCGGCGCAAAAATAAACAAAATAATATGACAACACAAAGACACAGTCATTCAATTTCAAGCATTTTCTGCACACGCTTAGTTGTATGAAGCAGTTTTAGATTAAGAGGAGATCAAAGAATCATTTTCACCAGTGGATCAGGAACGTCATGGTGGAATGTGCAATAGCGTCATGTACAATTTATTATACATACAATAAGGTATATTTTGTGTAGTTTTTAGGCTTATTTAGTAGAGAATTATGTTTTATGGGGACACAGGAACGGATTATTCTCATTTTGATGGTTTCTTATGGGAAATAAATGTTTGGAAGATGAACTTTTTGCCTTACACACAATTTCTGTGAACCAATTAAGTTTGTAAGCTGAGGTATCACGGTATTACTCTTTCTCTTGTTTCTATTTATCATTGTATTTTAGTTATTGTATTCTATTTTGTGATTGTATTTTATTTATTATAGTACATACGCTTGTCTGTGACTATAAAGCAGGGGTCTCAAAGTCAATTTACCTGGGGCCCGCTGGAGGCAGAGTCTGGGTGAGGCTGGGCCGCATCAGGATTTCCACAAGAAAATCACAGATAAAACATTCCAATGTTCTCAAAATCTTTATTTTTAACACACAAAAAATGAATGAAATGAGTAAATAAAAGTGAATACAAAATAAATTAACCACTAATAAATAAATAAAATAATTATAATGATCATAAGGCAGATACAGACGACAGAAAAAACTACAGGAAAACTAATTACTTTAATAAAGTTTCAAACGTCTGTATTCACAGTTCTTTACCCTTTAACTTTCTTAACATAAATAAAATATTGAACATGAACTGTCCTAAACATGGCTTCTCTTGCCTACTTATTCAACTCCAAACACAAGTTTCATTCATATCAATCATGCGGGCCGCACTAACATTAATCTTTCATATCAAGGCGGGCCGCAAAATATTCTTTTGGGGGCCGCATTTGGCCCCCGGGCCGCGAGTTTGAGACCCCTGCTGTAAAGTGTCCTTGAGAGCTTTGAAAGGCGCTTAAAATAAAATTTATTATTATTATTATTATTATTATTATTATTATTATTATTATTATTATTATTATTTGGAAATTGGAACGTTACAAGTAGTGATCCGAGTATTTGTCACGTGAATAAAAGTCTAAATGGGCGGAATGGGTAATATTATTTTTGCTTTGTGTCCCTTTGACTTAGTGTTTGGGTTTAAGGTCGGGAACAAAAGATTGACTGTACAACGTTTGTGACGGTTGTTAATTGCGGTCAGGCGTTTGCTCTGCTCAACTCGGCGGAGATGTTGTGTCTGGTGAGGGAGCTGCCGCTTCCCAGGCCCATACACGCCGAGTGCGTGGCTATTAGCGCCGGCACGGCCTGGCTGGGAGGAGGTCGCAGCACCGAGAGGACGGGAACCGTCACCGCCGTGGACCTGCACTCCAACCGGGTCACCACACAGGTAATTTACACACCACACACTCGCGTCTATGCGCCTCATTAGCAATTGGATTGACCTCAAATATTTTGCCTTTCTTGGGTTTTTTAGATTATTTTTTTAAATTGCTGACAAAGTGGAAATTTTAATGTGCAAAAATGTGTCCACTTCACTGCCAGGGTTTTTGTCATTTTCACTCAAATTGCAATGGAAACGGGGGCGGCTGTACAAAAGTCAAATGCTGCCCCCTCGTGGGAGGGAAAAACATTGCCAGAGGTCAGATCGGAGCTGGATCCGCACCCACCAGCAATGGTGCCTCACGTCATGCTTTTCAATTTCTGAATACATTCGGGAATGGCAGTGAATGAGTTAAGAGCAAGTTTGTATTTTCTTTATTTCATTCATTATTTTTCTTTTGATAAATGTTGTGTTCATTATTTTTTATTATTTCATTTCTTTCTGTTTTATTCATTTATTTAACAATTGAATGCAGTTTTACACTTTTTCCATTGTTTATTTCTGATCTATTATTATTATTATTATTATTATTATTATCATTATTATTATTATTATTATTATGTATTGGTTGTCCTTTATTTTTTATTAATATTTTACAATTTTTTTTTATATAATTAGTAATTTTTTTATGTTTTTGTTTTTTTGACCTATCTTATGCAATTGAATTTATTTTCTTTCCTATTTAGAATATTTTGAATTTTATGTCACTGCATATGTTATTACACATTTTTTACAATTTGTATTTTAAATTGATTTATTTTTTATTTATTTCCTCATTTTGTATTATTTTTTATTTTTCCTTTTAGTTTTTCTTAATTTTCAGTGATTTATTTTTATATTGTTTTTTTTCCCTACTTTTCTTTATGAACATAAAGTAAAATCTTTATGTTAATACCTCCCATTGTCTTTTTGTGATATCAAATAATTATTTAAAAATATTTATTTTGGCTTTTGTCTTGTTTTCATTTATTCCGTCTTAATAAATACATAGACAGATAGATAGATAGATAGATAGATAGATAGATAGATAGATAGATAGATAGATAGATAGATAGATAGATAGATAGATAGATAGATAGATAGATAGATAGATAGATAGATAGATGCATCCATGAATGAATGAATCTAAAAATTGTGACCCTGAACACAGAACAGGGAATGACCCTCATCACAGTTGATTATCATCAATATTATTGCCAGCATTTCTTCAACTTTAACAAAAACCAAACGTATCCAATCAGGAGATTGACAGCAGCCCCATCCTGTGCCTGGTGACGGTCCAGATTCCTGGCGAGGCTTCTGAATGGATGGTCGGGGGCGCGCAGTCAGGCTCTTTGGTGGTCTTCAGCTGCGCGGATCCATTCACGTGGTATCACTTGAGCAACGTCTCAGACGCCGTCACCTCTCTGTACTTCCACATCACTCCCCCGCGCCTGTAAGTGGCCACAAAACATTATCCAAAATTATTATCATTAGTAGTATTAGTATTCTTAGTATTAGTATTCGTATTAGTACAGTAAAGTCTCGTTATATCGATATCGGATATATCGATAGTCCCGGTTATATCGATACTATTTCTATGCACGCACGGAGAAAATTACATGCAAACAGGGTCGGATATATCGATAGTCCCGGTTATATCGATATTTTTTCGGACTCCCTTGAATATCGATATAACGAGACTTTACTGTATTAGTATTAGTATTATTGTTATTATTATTATTATTATTAGTAGTAGTAGTAGTAGTAGTAATAGTAGTAGTATTACTATTATTATTTGTATTATTACTATTATTTTTATTATTATTTATTTTTATTTATTATTATTTATTGATATTTTTAATTGTTATTATTGTTATTGTTGTTATTATTATTGTTATTGTTACTGTCATTATTATTATTGTTATTATTATTAGTATTATTATTATTTTTATTATTATTATTATTATTAGTAGTAGTAGTAGTAGTAGTAGTAGTAGTAGTCGTATTACTGTTATGATTTGTATTATTACTATTATTATTTTATTATTTATTTTTATTTATGTATTTATTATTATTATCATTGTTGTTGTTGTTTTTGTTGTTGTTATTATTATTGTTATTGTCAGTATTATTATTATTACTATTATTATTATTACTATTATTATTATTATTATTGTGCCGATTACTATTAATATCATTTATTTATTTATGTATTTATTTATTTATTTATAAGTCAAAGAAAGAACTACTTGCTGGTTGGCACCGCAGACGGCCTTCTTACCATCTATGAAGATTCTGCTCTCAAGGTTTGATCACCAATTTTCCGCTAACATTATGGCTATACAGTTACATAGCTAGATAGCTATCTAGATACTGTAACTAGACGGCTAGCTAGCTAGTTGGCTTCTTATAACGTTCCAGTTCTTTCTCGTGGTGACATATTGCGTAATTTTGCTAGGAGTTTGGCCAGCCGGTAAAATCCGTGGTCCTGGGCACCGTCAACACTCCAGTGGTATGCTTAGGCGCATCGTCGTACTCTCTGGACAGCCGCTGCGTTTGGGCCGGTTGCGGCACCAGAATCCTGTCATTCAGCGCTGACTACACCGTGAGCCGGAACATCGACACCCGGAACGCTGTATCGCTCCCGTAAGTCCGACAAAGCTCCACACACACACACACACACACACACACACATTAAAGATGGAATCTGTGTCCAAATGTAGGATACAAACTCGTCAAAAAAATCATGTAAAATAGATCCATGTATTATAACTTCACGAAAAATACCAATCTTTTCCTCAGATTAACGTTGTTCAAAGATTATCTTTGCTTTTAAAGGACAACCGACACCATTTTGTTTTTGTTTCCTAACTGACATCAGGAAAACGTTTTATAGCATGGATAAAAAGGTTTCTTCAGCCGTCATCTGTACTTTTTTGAAGGTGTCGGACGTTTCACTTCTTATCCAAGACGCTTCTTCAGCGAACTCAAGTCTTACTGGTAGTATCGGCCCTATATAGATATCCCTAATGTCCAGACATGGCGGCGCCGGACACTGCTATGATAGGTCCCTACTTTCAGGTTGGGGGGAGCAGAGGACCACTCCCTGCGGCCCCATCGATTATTCCTACATTCCTGACTAACTACTGGCCTGATTGCCCCACTCCCTCCGGTATCACCTCATCAGTTAATGTTGCCTAACCTATGTTGCCTAAGCAGGCTATTGTACGAACCATCCAAATTGAACCTCACCCCTCCATATCGGTTTAATGAAGGATTTAGCTTTTTTATGAAAATTGCTTCTTTTACTCCCCTTTCAAACCATCTATGATCTTTCGGTAAGATTTTAACCTCATTATCATGAAATGAGTGGTTTTAGGTGCATATGTACTGCCGATTGACGCCCATTAGTATTATCCCTGCGATGTTGATAAAGTCTTTTTTTGACAATTTGTTGAGTCTCCCCAATGTACTGCTCTTTACAATTTTCATTCTTACAATGTATGGAATAAACTACATTACTTTGTTTTTCATTTGGCAGCCTATCTTTTGGATGCACTAATTTTAAAGTGTTTATCGGTTTGAAATAAGTAGGAATTTTGTGTTGCCAAAGAACTCTGTAATTTTTCAGAAACTCCTGCAATGTAAGGTACTGCTACTCCTCTCCTTTTTGTATCTTCAGAATTTTTGGTTTCATTCCCTATTTTTTCTTTCTGACATTTGTTAAACGACCACTGAGGGTACCCACAGTTTGTGAGTGCTCTCTTGATATGTTTTGACTCCTTTTCTCTGCCTTCGACGCTTGTTGGTATTAGTTTAGCCCTATGCTGGAGGGTTCTGATAACTCCTAGTTTGTGTTGTAGAGGATGGTTCCAACAAATAATAATACAGTACTTTAGTATTTACACGAGTACAAATAACCAGTATAACGATACCTTTGGTTCCGCAGGCTTCATCCCAGCGGTGAGGCCAGCGTATGGCGCATGGCGGTGGATAAGTACGTGTACCTCAGCAAAGCCGGCATGGCCACCGTCGAGGTTTGGGACAAGAGGAGCGAACGCATGGTGGAATGCATTGACTGTGCACAAATCATCAGGTAACGAGAATGGACGACCATCCCAAATGGAACAAAACTACAGTAATACCTTGACTTATGAACTTAATTGGTTCCCAGACAGAGCGTGTAAGGTGAAAAGTGTGTATCCCAAAAATGTCTTTCCCATAGAAAATCATTAAAATGACAATAATCCGTTCCCAGGTCCCCATAAAACATAATTTTCTACTTGCTTATTTTCTAAGCCTTAAAACGACACAAAATATACCTTATTTTATGTATAATAAATGTGCTAAGGTATTATAATTAAAGAAATAAACTGTACTGTATAATAAAGTCGTTTTATTTACCTTTGTGATGGTCGTTGATGGCTTGATGGAATGGAGTGACCGGTTTCATCAGCATTAAACACTTGATTAGGAACGTAACCTTCTTTCACCATCATGAGGAATGTTCCCTTGTAAGTGCTTTCTCTGCGATAATTTTACCTTGTTCCTCATCAATTGTGTTCTGTTCAGCTGGGTTGATAGCTTTTTGCATCAAGTGTACAGATGGCTTCTGCGGGTTGTTTGTGGAGCCTGATTGATGGGATATTTTAACCTTGCAGTCTACACTCTTTCAAAGATGAAACTCTCTCGTTGTCATCTGCCTGTTTCTTTACTGTTTAAACCACCTCCCCTCACTGCTGCGTTCTTGACCAATCACGTGGCTTTAACCGAAGACTGGGGGCGGGGAATAGAGGAGGAAAAAAGTCGGCAGCCATTTTCTTTTTGGAGAACGCTTCACTCCCTCTATCTGTAAACCCCACCCCCCTCACTGCTGCGTTCTTGACCAATCATGTGGCTTTAACCGACGACTGGGGGCGGGGAATAGAGGACAAAACAGTCCCCCGCCATTTTCTTGTTAGATGAACGGGCTCGTTTGCGAACGACACATCAATCATTGAGGCAGGTCCGTGTGTATCCCGAAAAAAGTTTGTATGCCAAGGTAAAATTTTCATAAATTTAACGTTCGTAAACCGAAAAGTTCGTAAGCCAAGGGGTTCGTAAACCGAGGTATCACTGTACAGATATATAGGCGCTGACCAGACCTCTGGCAATATTTTCCCCTTCCACAAGGGGCAGCATTTTCTTTTTTTCCATGTTAGCACAGGTGAAAAGTAATTTTTCCACGCAATTGATGTACCCACGAGCACCTTATCTCTTCTCTCCTCACAGACACGAGTGCAGCAACAGCGGAGCAGACCCTCCGGTGTTGCGGACGAGCCCGTCGACAGCTCCCCGTCTTGGGCCCGGTGGGCTCGGGTCAAGTCCTTGCTAGTTGGGCCCGGTTCGGCCACGCTGTGGGTGGGCACCCGAGGCGGCCACCTGCTACTTTTAGAGCTGGGGAACAAGCACCATGTGCTGAGAGTCATCCCGCCAAGATGTCACTCGCTACGAGGCATCGCATCGGCGTTCATTGGTGAATCCCATTCTTAGAATTATTGATCATTAACTTCTATGTGATCAAATTTCATCTTATTAACTCATTCATTGCCATTCCTGAATTTATTCATGAATTGAAAATGTGACGTAGAACGCCATTCCTTGAATTGCTCTGGTTTTGTTTTTTTTCTTGCTTGGGTGCCGGTAAAGTGCTAGCTAGACCTCTGCTCGCTTTAGCGTCCACAAGGGGGCAGCATTTCAGTTTTTTTTCCATGTTAGCGCTTTGTTCCAGCTTCAGCTGTTGTTAACGCGATATAAATCAATATGTATGTATTGCATTGTATTTTGTACAGTCGACCCCTTTTCACGCTAACATAACTTCAGACTCATAATTTAGGAATTAACTCTTTTTTTATGCTGAAAGAAGAAAGTTTTCTTACGCTGCATTGAATGTTTATGTCGCCCTAAAACTCAATATTGTGTGGGTCCTGTAGTTTGAGTGACAATGACAAAAACCCTGGCACCGGAGTGGACATATTTCTGCACATCTGGCAGTGAATGCGTTGATTAATAATAATAATAATAATAATAATAATAATAATAATAATAATACATTTGCTTTCTAAGTCCTTTCAAAACTGTCAGGGTCACTTTACAGTCACAAGATAAGTTTTTCTGTGGGTGAGCAGTGGCAGCCACATGCGCCAGAGTTCACGCAACTCGGAATAACTCTAAACGATAGAAAGCTAGCTAGCTAGCTAATAGAATACTAGATAGCTAGCTAATATGTTTCCTGATTCAAATAGGTATCTAGCCATCTACATTGCTAATAGCTAGCTCTCTAACTACCTAGATAGCTAATGGATAGCTTGCTATCTAGATAGCTAATATGTTTTCCTGACCTGTCCAGTTGCGAATGGCTGAAGAGTTGCGAATGTGTCCAGATAAAAAGGCTATTTCCTTCTTTACAGAGACGCTAAATTGTAGGAATGCGGTGCTGGTGTTGGGCAGAAGACTCCCACAAGACAAGAGCGAGTGGGGTGGGTGAAGTTGCATGGCTCTTGCCGGGTTATCCATGTGGACTCGTGTTCAGCGCGCTTGTTTTTTCACTCCCTCAGACGCTCAGTCGGTGTTGATGGTGTGGAACGCCGCACTGCCCTCCGAAATCAAAGACTTGAACAAACACAGTGAGAGGAGAGAACACATTGCGGCTCGAATGAGAGAACAGCTACACAACTATGACTGAATACAAAGGTTATTATTATTATTATTATTATTACTATTTATTATTACTATTATTATTATTACTACAGCATTAAAAAAATCTACATATAACTTTTTTTTCCCTGATTTTTCAGAAAGTTGGCAGCAAAGGGATTCAGATGACCTCATTGCTTTCTTGAACGAAAGAGGAACCTTAAATTTGGAACAAATGGATTATCATAATGTTGAGAAGTCACGCTGGAGCAAACAGATACAGTGATACTTTGGTTTACGAATCCCTTGGCTTACGAACTTTTTGGTTTACGAACGTTAAATTTATGAAAATTTTACCTTGGCATATGAACTTTACCTTGACATACGAACTTTTTTCGTACGCAGAGCTGCCTCAATGAGTGATGTGTCGTTCGCGAATGAGCCCGTTCTTCTAACAACAAAATGGCAGTCGACTGTTTTTGTCCTCTATTCCCCGCCCCCAGTCTTCGGTTAAAGCCACGTGATTGGTCAAGAACGCAGCAGTGAGGGGGTGTGGTTTAAACATTAAAGAGACAGGCAGACGGCAGTGACTTTGAACTTTGATAATTCAAAGGCAGAGTGTAGACTGTAAGGTTAAAATATCCCATCAATCAGGCTTCACAAACAACCCGCACAAGCCATCTGTACACTTGATGCAAAAAGCTATCAACCCAGCTAAACAAAACACAATTGATGAGGAACTAGATAAAATGATCACAGAGAAAGCACCGACAAGGGATCATTCCTCAAGATGGTGAAAGAACAAGGCTACGTTTCTCATTGTTTAATGCTGATCAAACCGGTCACTCCATTCCATCAAGCCATCAACGACCATCACAAAGGTAAATAAAGTGACTTTATTATATAGTACAGTTTATTTCTTTAATTATAATACAATAGCATATTTATTAGACATAAAATAAGGTATATTTTGTGTAGTTTTAAGGCTTAGAAAAGTAGAAAATTATGTTTTATGGGGACCTGGGAACAGATTATTCTCATTTTAATGGTTTCCTATGGGAAATTATTTTTGGGATACACACTTTTCGCCTTAATCACTGTCTGTCTGGTAACCAATTAAGTTCGTAAGCCAAGGTATCCCTGTATTGATTTTTAAAGGGAGGCAAGTTTATACATCAGGGCCCGTGAGCAACAATAATAGCATAGCTTCTTCACAAAAACCATCCACTGGCTTAAAAACATAGAAACAAAATTAGCCACAATGCTAATGACATCTCGAGTGATGCTAACACCCTTCAAATGATTGACTGGCTTTTTTTTTACTGAAATGGTTCATTCCTGTCTATGGTTTGTGTCACTTTTTGCCAAGCGTAAAAATAACTTTGCAACTGTTTTTATAATTTAATTGAACGAGGCCAGACTGAGAAGTGGTCACAAAATTAGTTTCTTTAAATGCTAAAATAAACGATTTTTTAAAAAAATATCACTGTATTATTTGAATTTTATTATTATTATTATTGCTTATCGGTTCATACGTCCAGATTTAGAGTTATGAAAATCAAGAGACCTGGAGTCTTATTTTGGGGTGATAGTTCATGTTTAATGTCGAGGAAGAAGGGGGGAAAAGACATTTCTCTGCTGTGTTTTCAAGCCATTTCATGGATAAAAACAAAACTATTTACAACGACAAGGACTCGGCCCTCGCAAACACGTTAGTAAAAAACAACAACGACGTTAATCATAATGATTTGATGACTGAACCTTTAAAACATTTCCCAAAACGAAGCAGATAAATATTTTTATGATATTTACAGAATACTGTTACTATACAAACATGGCGTATTCTATAAATGACGATGGTAGTGTAGGCACTCGTTAACCTCGAACCTCGAACGATTGTGGAACTTTTTGCAAGTGCACCTTTTCTTACTGCTTCTTTACGTAGACTCGGTGGCACGTCCACTTTTATTGCTCACACTTCCTTTTTTTTCAGCAGCAATCAGGATGGAACCAAAGATCGAGTAAGTGAAGGTGGAAGGGGGCGGGGCCAAGGGAAAGATATCACACGTTCACTGGAGACTTCATTAGGTACACTTTTTAAAGCGTTTCAATTCAATATTATTTAAGTTTTTATTTTAATATCGCTTCAATTCATGACGTCAAATTAACTAAAATGAAGGCATAACTCAGATGCGCTCACCTTGGCTTTTCCCAAAGTAAGTTTTAATCAAATATTTGGTCTTAGCGACTCTTATCAGGGGGAGGGGGTGTTCGGCCAGCGAGAGCATTAAATTCACCTCGCTAAACAATTCTAAAAATCTAAAGAGTTACTCACCTATAATACATGGTGATTATTAAACGTTTTGAAGCAGTCTCATGTTTTCATTTTATTAAACTGGCAAACAAAGAATCGAAGTTGTGGGAAACACTCATAAAAACCTTCGGGCCTCGACGATATGGTTTGTCCCAAATTGAGGTTGTTCTTTCTCAGGTGCGAAATAAATGTACAATTCTCAAAACGAATACGAAAACGGTTGCTCATATCTTAAGCTTTGTGTTGAATATCTTGCTTATTTTCATTATTACAATTTCAGGGCCTGGGAGGAATTTCTCACGTAAGATTAACAAAATTATGACAAAGTGGGACCTTTAGAAACCGCGATTCGTCAGGACGACAATTTGTTCGATAAAAGGTGGGAAACTTATCGTTGACTTTGAACGTTTTTAATCAGAATCGTCTTTATTTTGTATTGAAAACAATAACTGCTCGATAAAAACGCCTATTAAAGCCGTCAGGTATCTTTTATTAATGGATGTGAATTTTCTAAAACGCAAAATCAGCGTCCGAGGGGGAATTGTTTTTTTGGGCGCCATCTTGTGACAATTAGGGGCTTAGAAACGAATGTCGAATATTCGATCGAGTTGCTTCCTTCCATTCGACCTGTCAACACCGTCAAATAGAAACAAATATTCCTGGCAGGGTGATAGTGTACCGAACGAAGTGACCTGTGATGAGTAAGTGTACATTCCCACCCCTTGGTTTGTTGTTTGAAGATGTTCAGGTTCAGAGAAGACAAAGAAGGAATGATAAGAAATAAAGCAGCTAAGCTGTTTAACAGTGAGTATGTGATACACACACAGGATGACGAAACAGGGAAGAACGGGGGCCACTCTACAAGTCTGACTCGGGCATGTCCGGCACGTCGGCCATCAGGTAGCCAATGCCGTAGCGACCGTTGGGTGCGGCGTCCGACTCGGGACCTCCGGCGCCGCTCTGCTTGCGGTAGATGCCGTTGGCGGACATGGGCGAGGGCGCCTCGCTCGGTGTGGACTTAGCGTGAAGGAGGCTGGCGTCGTCGCCTTCGCCGGCCACGCCGACGCTTTCCTTGATGATGTGGCCCTTTTTGTAGGACACGGCTGAGATGCCGCCGGCACTGTCGTCAATCACGTTGAAGTAGCGCAGCATAAAGACCACCGGGACGGGCAACACTGCCAATACCACGAGGGAGATGCACAAAGCCACGCCCCAAGGAGGGAAGCCCACCAACTTCTCCCGGGCCTGCAGTGCGGACAACAATAAATGTTAGTTCAGAAAAGGAACGCTTGGAAACTAGCATTCGGTTAGCATAAGGTACTCTATTCATTCACTCATTCTTTTTTTTTTGTTAAAGGACAACCGACACCCCCGTACAAGTTGCGTCCATAATTTGTAAAATCACTTCAAATGACTTACACTTGAGCATATTTTACAAAGATTCCACTGCATATATCTATATTTTACGTTTTAAGACTCGCGCTGAATATTCAGGAAGTCTTGTTTTCGAGTTGATAACGATGCTTGAAGTGACGTCACATTTGGAACGCCCCTGACCGAGAAAGCGACACACAATGCATCTTGGGTACTTTTTTTTATCTGAAAACAGTGTTGATGACGAAATTAGAAGGAAAACTACATAACTTGATGGTGAATTGTTGTGTGTCGCAGACAATTGCGGTACCACGCATAAAGACGTTGTAACTTGACACAACGTCCCAGATTACAAATCAGCCCATTTCCAATGGAGCTTGTGCGCCATCTTGTGCATTTTCTGGGCGCTACATTGGAGTCAAGACGGCTCAAATTGATACGGAAGGACTTCTGTAATCGATAGCAAACATTTATGCTTTCCTCTTCAGAACTACAGTAAAGTCTCGTTATATCGATATCGGATATATCGATAGTCCCAGTTATATCGATACTATTTCTATGCACGCACTGAGAAAATTACATGCAAACAGGGTCGGATATATCGATAGTCCCGGTTATATCGATATTTTTTCGGACTCCCTTGAATATCGATATAACGAGACTTTACTGTATTTGAATCATATTCATAACTGGATGAGTAACAAGAAAACATCTTCTCCGAATCTGAACTCTGAAGCCATTGTTTTGATTCTGGAGCAAGGCAGTTTGTGAAGGAGTATCCTGGTGTGACATCACGAACAAGGGGGCGGGACTTTCTGAATCTGCCCAGTTCCGTGCCCTTTTTGTGGCAGTTTTGGGACACTAAGACATTTTTATTGGTGTTTTGCATTTGACTAAAAATATCAGCCTGCGTGTTTTGGGTATTTTAGATGCGATAAAACGTTTTTCTGATGTCAGTTAGGAAACAAAAAAAAAAATGGTGTCGGTTGTCCTTTAAATGTCATTGCTTGGTAGTCGCAATGCTAGGTTCATGACCTGCTCCTGGTTCCAGGCACTGTAACTGGGCGGCGTCATGATGAGCTGGATGAAGCTGGAGCCGAGCAGCACCAGCAGCAGCATGGGCGTGATGAACTTCCACATGTAGTAGTAGAAGCGGTACGGCTTGAAGCCCAGCATGTCCTCCAGGTCTGCAAAAAACCTGACGGGACCCCAACATAGGTGAGTTTGTGCTCCATGAAAATAAATGCATTCATGAATGAATGAATAAACAAACATTAGCATAAATAAATGAATAAATTTCAAATAAATAAATAAATTCATACACAATTATGTCATAAACTCATTCACTGCCAGATTATGTGCAAAAACCTGTCCACTGCAGTGCCAGGGTTTTTTTTCCATTGTCACTTGAATATCAGGACCCACAGAATATTGAGTGTTAGGACTACATACACATTCAATGCAGCGTTACAAACCTTAGACTCTCATCTTTTGTCAGAAATAGAGTAAATTCCTAAATTATATGGGTCTGGAGTTATAGGAGTTTAAAATGAGGGCGGCTGTCCAAAATACAATGCAATATTGATTTGTATAGCGCTTTAACAACAGCTGAAGCTGGAACAAAGCGCTAACATGCAAAAAAGGGGAAATGCTGCCCCTCATGGAAGGAAAAAACATTGCCACAGGTCTGACCAGCGCTTTATCGGCGCCCCGAGTAAGAAAAAACAAACTCGAACCCACATGGGAAATGCGCTCCGCGTCACATTTTTCAGTTCCTGAAGAAATTGGGGAATGGCAGCGAATGAGTTAATTGACGAATTTATTAGTTAAAAATCCAAGTTGTTGTCACAGTACAAATCTTTGGAAATAGAATTTCCGTTTTCACTGTCAACTAACATGACAGATAAAAATTAAAAGCGCTCATCCTAGAATATATTTGATCAAATAAGTGGTTGATAAAAAATGATGCAGCCTTTTCAGATTGAATGGGATCAAAATACGACACAACCATCTGTCATTAAAAAAATGACATTCACCGCCATTTACAAATCTATTCAGGATTTGAAAATATTACACACAATGGCATTCCAGATTTAGTTCGGGTTTGTTTTTTTCCTGCTTCGGTGCCGATACAGCGTTGGCCATGGCCTCTGGCTGTTTTTTTCCTCTCCACAAGGGGGCAGCATTTTCAGGTCAGCTCTTTGTTCCAGCTTCAGCTGTTATTAAAGCGATATATAAACCAATATGTATGTATTGCTTTGCATTTTGGACATCCACCCCCATTTCAAGCTCATATAACTCCAGACCCATCTTATTTAGGAATTAACTTTTTTTTTTTTTTAATAATCCGTAAAGCCCGTACTTGTCGATGCCGTAGAACCAGGCGATGGCCAAGTTCTCCAAAATGACCACGATGAGCAGCGGCAGGGTAGCCGAGTAGTCATCGAACATGGTCACAAAGTAGTTGCCCGAACGCTGTACAAACACCAGGCCGAGGGAGAAGGCCAACACGCAGCAACCCACTGAACCACAGAAAAGAGAAGGTCACACCATAAGGAGCACGTCTCACGCTACGATCGTATAGAAGCGCTTGTGGGAAGTTGCAAATCGAGTCCTTTGCGTTTTCACTGACCGGTCAGGAGCTCCTTGCGCACTTTGAAGGTGTCGATGAGAGGCGTGAGGATGCCCTCGATGGTGCCGAACATGCTGCCCAGGCCCAAGTTGATCAGCATGAGGAAGAACATGACGGACCAAAAGGGAGAGGCCGGAAAATGCGTCATGGCCTCGGTGAAGGCAATGAAGGCCAGGCCCGTGCCCTGCACCGCCTGGTGGAGGAAGGGCAGATTGCAGGTGGGTAACCCCCAGTGGGTTGGAGCCTTTTCCAGCTGATTTCAAGCAACCCTGAACTGATTGTCAGCCAATCACAGGGCTCACAGAGACCAACAACCATCCACACTCACACCAAGGGACAACTCAGTGTTCCAATAGCCTGTTTTGAATGTTGTTGGTTTTTTTTTTGAATGTGGAAGGAAACTGGAGTACCCGGAGAAAACCCACACGAGAAGATGCAAACACTAGAGAGAGGCCAGATCTGAAATTGAAGCCTTTGCATCTCAGCGGTCAGGCCAACATGCTAACCAGACGGCCACATATATTTGAAAAAAAAAAAAAAAAAGAGAGAGATACCGTATTTTCTGAAATATAACGCGCACCTTCAAAGACTTTTCCATACATAAGGTGCACCGCATTATAAGGGGCACCTTCAATGAATGACATTTTAAAACGTTTTTCATACATAAGGCACACCGGATTCTGAGAATCATGGTCAGCTTTTGAAACAAAATCTTTCTTTTAGGTGCGCCTTATAGTGCAGAAAATACAGTATATATCCTGTGTCTTATTTTTATACTTCTTTTAACCACTTTTTTCAGCTCATTTTTTAAAATTACGACTTTATTGGAGGAATAGAAAAATATTTTTCCTATGGAAAAATACATTTTTTTTGTTCAAAACACAAAACTTTATTGTTGTGGAATGATAGCATGTTTTATGTAAATGTTATTCCGATATAGAAAATATACTGGGACATTTGTAAGTTTTTTTTTCTCGATAACATTTTCTCCAAAAAAGGACATTTTGATGACAAAAATGTCTATTTTCATAAGATTAAAATATTTCTTGAGACAAATATGTTTTAAAAACAAAATGTAGAGTTTTTATCAAGAAAAAATGTGACTTTGAAATTTACCTAAAAAACTACTACCAATGTAATGTTTTATGCACACAAAAATCAATTCTCATAATTTTCCAACATTTTTATTCATCTATCCATCCACCCACATCTATCTAGCTCCCTAGCAAGCTTTCTAATTTAACTATCTAGCTACCTATCTATCATTCTAGTTAGCTAGATAGCTAGCTAACTGGCTAGCAAGCTAGCTATCTTTAACCCTTGTGTTGTCAGGTTACAGGCTGCATGAAAAGGGCTTATGTCCCCAAGTGGTATATTCTCTATATTTATCTGTTTATTAGTTTATTTATTTATTTTATTTATGTATTTATTTATAGAAACGGATTAGAGAGCTGTCGATACCGTTGCCGTGTACGGCCATACCTTGTTGAGCTCGTCCTCAATGTTGCAGGATTCCAGTCCCAGTTTGTCAAAGTTGCCCTCTTTGACGCCTTTGATGATGTCGATCATCTGATGGTAGTCATCCACGCTCACTTTGTGACTGAGGTTGATGTGGTCGGGGATCAGGTTGGCCTCGATGCCGTTCCCCAGCAGAGCCGCAATCTTTCTGCCGTTGCTACAAAAATTGAATACAGGAAATTTTAAGAAAAAAAAATAAAATATATATATATATATATATATATATAGACAAGTATGATCTGAGTTACGACCGGGTTCCGTTCCGACAAAACGGTCGTAAGTCAAACGGTCGTAAGTCGAAATTTCATTCAAAATAGCCGACGTGACGTTTACACAACAGGATAGTATACGATGTCAATCTTGTTTTTAAGCAACATTTTCTATTGAATAATATTACATACCAAACTGTTTACAGTTCATTTATAAATTTGATAACTTTTAGTGTCATTTGTATCGTTTTATATTTCGTATTATCGATTTTTATATTACTGTATAACTGTACCTGTAATGTACACAAAACTGTTTACAGTTCATTTATAAATGTTATACTCACTCTGCTCTCCCTGCTACCGGCCAGAAGAGGTCGCCCGACACACACGCTCGGACTCAGGCGGACGCCGAAGGAAAAAAAGCATTGGACAGTACTACAGGAGATGTTGCTATCTGCACTGTATAACTACTGTATTGAATGTAGTCACTCCGTAGATTGCTGTGCGAGTATGTCACATGCTGGCTGGCCAAAATTGTAGTGTGCGTTGCCGGCTGCTTGCGTGTTGCGGTGCCAGACATAAAATTAAAAAAAAAAAAAAGTCGCGGTCGTAAGTACCGGTGGTCATAACTTGCACTGGTCATAACTCGGATGTTACCTGTATATACGGATTTGGAAAAGATCTGTTTCAAAATGATGTTTCCTAAAAGCTTAAACAGACAATGTACTCAGCACTGCTATCAGACGTGTTTGTTCCACTTCCTTGCACTGTACCAAATGTCACATTTTTGCTGATTTAATAATAATAATAATAATTGGATTGGATTGGATTTGCCTTTATTAGTCTCGCGGTGGAGAAATTTACATTTCACAGCAGCAAAGTTAACAATAATACAATAGTTAATAATAATACATTTTATTTCTAAGCGCCTTTCAAAACTCTCAAGGACACTTTACATTCAAGTTCGCCAGCGTTCACTCATTAAACCCGGAAATAACACACACACACAAACACCCATTTTTACTATGTGGTCCTACCACATAGTAAAAATGGCAAAAAGTGTGTATCCCAAAAATTAATTTCCCATAGGAAACCATTAAAATGAGAATAATCCATTCCCAGGTCCCCATAAAAAATAATTTTCATCTGCATTAAACACTTGATGAGGAACGTAACCTTCTTCTTTCAACATCTTGAGGAATAATCCCCTGTAGGTGTTTTCTCTGTGGTAATTGTATCTAGTTCATCATCAATTGTGTTCTGTTTAGCTGGGTTGATAGCTTTTTGCATCAAGTGTACAAATGGCTTGTGCGGGTTGTTTGTGGGGCCTGATTGATGAGATATTTTAACCTTGCAGTCTACACTCTTTGAACTATCAAAGTTGAAACTTTCTCACTGTCGTCTGCCTGTCTCTTTAACACAAAGAGGCGAAGACTCACCCCGCCACGCATTGGTCGTTCATGATGTTGGCCTTGAAGCCTAGGACGGCGAACACCACCAGGGTGGCCAGCACTGACGTGAAGAAGTTGATGAAGGACACCAACACCGCATCAAAGTGGCAGTTGTTGTCGCGCTTATTGTAGCTGGAGAAGGCGATGACGCCGCCAAAACCCAGGCCGAGGGCGAAGAACACCTGCGTGGCCGCCTCGCGCCACACTTTGGCCTCCAGCATGATCTCCAACTGGTATACACACACACACACACACACACACACACACACACAAACAGAAATGGCGAGCTCGCTCACATTAGCAAGTTATAAGACAAAGGGTATTTCCAATTGTACTAAAAAATGAGAATATAAATAAAGTCCTACTGCTATGAGAATCAAGAAAAATATTATCTGTCAAACTCTTATTTCATTAGATTAGACAACATTCAATTGAGCAACAGGCCGTGAGACATAAACATAAATATCGTCAAATATGTAATGGATTTCCAAAATTCTTGAACATTTTGATACCACATTATACAGTAAAATTATTTGTCTAAGGTGTTGACTTATTCTTGTAAGAAAAAAAAAGTGATATTTTATCGTTCTCTTAACTCATTCACTGCCAGACAATGTGCAAAAATGTGTCCACTCCAGTGCCAGGGTTTTTGTCATTTTCACTTAAATAATAATAATAATAATAAAAAAATAATAATAATAATCCATTTCATTTCGAAGCGCCTTTCAAAACTCTCAAGGACACTTTGCAGTCACAGGATATTGTTTCTGCGGGTGAGCAGCGGCAGCCACACGTGTCAGCGTTCACTCAACCCGGAAGTAACAGAAAGTCATTCGTTCATATTTTGTCATATGAAAAAGTCAAGCTAGCATATTTGCCTGAATTAAAAAAAGCCATAATTTTAAGATTACGGTTTTTTTTTTTAATTAAAGCAGCGGTGAGAAAAATGTGCATTTGAATTATTTATTTTTACTTGAAACAATGCGGTTGACTGATGTGATTGCAAAGCATTGTTAGGTTATATGTCCACAAGGGGCCGACAAAGCTCTCTGGCAACGTTGTAATCTACAGCAGAAGTGATTTACGTCTAAACGATTCTTGTTTCCATGGCAATGGAAGAGCACAGTCTTGCAAGATGACTTGTCTGTTCTTGCTGAGATGTCATCCTATCAAAGTGCTGTACACCGATTATTTATTTGTTTAGTCCAGACAGTTTATTTTCTCCTCTCCTTCCAGACTAATTTATTTGATGTATCGTCTCTTTTGGCTTTCTTGAAGAAACATCAATTTAAAAGGTGTTCTTTCTTTCTAAAAATCGATTATTTGATCATTTTCTCTGGGAAACCTCCAAGTTTGACTTTATTTTTCTTGTAGCCACATAGCCCAATAAATAAATAAACAACCAAATAAAAGTAATATATTTAATTTATAAGCGCCTTTCAAAACTCTCAAGGTCATTTTAAAGTCACAGGATAAACAAACAAACAAATAAATGAATCGAAAGTCATTAACTCTAACCTTTGGTGTGAACATGTGTCGAATCCCATCCATGGAGCCCTCCAAGAGTAGCGAGCGTACCAGGAAGCAGATTAGTACCACGTAAGGGAACAGTGAGCTGAAGTACATGACCTGGCGGTGCAAGAACAGCAAAGGTTATTAAAAAAAAAAACGAATTAAAAAACAACTATGTACAAATTACACATTTTTTTTGTAGCAGATGAATGTTATGCGAGCTATTTTTCATGTAATAATAAAAGCTCTCCCTGATCCTCCTGCCCATCTCTGAAAATCAAGCCAAGCTAAAAGAGCGCGTGTAACCACGGCAACCAGATCCCTTTCACGCCCACCCACGTTCACACGAGGATATTCCTTGCAAAAAAAAAAAAAAGTCTTTGTGCACAGCGGAGGAAGAAAAGCCCCATTAATATTCTTTTGTGCTCACCCTTGCAAGGTGCCTCGTGTGGCTTCTTACAAGGGACACTTTGGACTCATATCGACCCCAAAACCTGTCTTGACAAACCAGGTACAACATCCGTGTAAATTCTGGATACTTGAAAGATTATTCCCGTCCACCGTTTGTTGCCCGATAACCGTAGCCGGAGCGCTAAAATAGATGAGTGTGGCAATGGAAGATAGCGTTTGGACAATGGCATTGGCTACATTTCAAGCCGCTAAAGCCGAAACGGGTGGGACGGTCTGGCGCGGCAAATCAAGATGGTTGAGATTTCAGGACCTCCGCTGTTGACGGCATCCATCTTGTTTTGTCTCAACCTTTCCCTTTGGACGGGCGGGGGGGGCAAAAAAGCAAGACGTCCTTCACGAATAAACAGCAGATAATGACAACGCCAAGATGGCCGTCTTGGCGGAGACAACGGCGAACTGAACGTGAAATTATTTCTCTTACGTAAACTGTCGTTGACTTAGCTATCGATTCATTCTGAGGCGACCAGCCAAATGTCATCAAAACTATTAACTATCTGCCTAGCTAGCGATGTAGGTGGCTATTTATTAGCTATAATGCTATCTAGCTAGTTAGCTAACCGTCTATCTGGCTATCTATTAGCTATCTGTGCTAGCGAGCTAGCTAGCTAGCATTCTATCTTTTTGAGTTATTTCTGGGTTGAGTGAATGCTGGCGCATGTGGCTGCCGCTTCTCACCCGCAGAAAAATTGATCCTGTGACTGTAAAGTGACCTTGAGCGTTTTAAAAGAAATCAAATGCATTATTATAAAACCCAAATGTGACATCTGTATTCTAACTTCTATTGACAATACAATACAATACAATACATCCTACTTTAGCGCTTTCACAACAGTTGCAGCTGTCACAAAGCGCTTCACATAATAGTCAATATAAAGCAAAATAATAAACATAATAGTAGCATAAGACCATGGACAGTTGTATTTAGATTAAAATTGCGTCAATTGGTCCGTGATGTCACACCCAGATCAGGAATTGATGATGATGAATTTATGTCTTTACCATGAACTAGCAAACATCGTCGAGATACATTCAAAATCTAATTCTGAGAACCGATTCACCAACCGATTAACTCATTCACTGCCATTCTTGAATTTATTCGGGGATTGAAAATATGACGTAGAGCGCCATTCCCAAATTTGTTCGGTTTTTTTTTCATGCTTCGGTGCTGACAAAGCGCTGGCCAGACCTCTGGCCATGTTTTTTTCTTTTCCACAAGGGGATAGCATTTCCCATGTTGGTGCTTTGTGCCACATTCAGCTGTTAAAGCGCTATATACTCTAAATCAATATGTATGTATTGTATTGTATTTTGTACAACCACCCCCATTTCAAGCTCATATAACTCCATATAATTTAGGAATGAACTCTTTTATTCTGATAAAAGAAGTGAGTCTAAGGTTTCTCACACTGTATTGAATTGTTTATGTAGTCCTAAAACTCCTAGAATTCAAGTGACAATGACAAAAACCCTGGCACTGGAGTGCACACACTTTTGCACATCATCTGGCAGTGAATTAGTTAATTAAAAATATATATAATAAAAATGAATGAAACATGTTTTGATGGCTCCATTAAAGCTTTCAACGGTAATAGTGACACATCCTAAGGTACATCATTAGCGTCGTCAGATACGTGACGATGGGATCAAACCAAATCCAAACGTCAAAAGCATCAAAGCTTTCCTCATTCCCCATTCCCCCCCCTCCCATTTCACTCCGGCTAATACTTGTCACATGACAAACAATGGAATGATGAGAAAAAAAACAGAGGTACGCTAAAGTCTTAATCCTTCCGGATGCGAGTCTCGTTGCTGTCAGCTTTGATGCTGGAGTTGGTAGATAAGCTGGAGGATCGAATCCCTCCAGGAAAATCACATGAGTGACCAAAGATGACCCTTCTGAACATCGTTTTATGCTCCTATCATGGAATTTGACCTTTTTATTCTCTCTCTCACCGTCTGTTTTTTATTTTATTTTATTTTACCAGGTCATTCTCATTGTCTTGCCATTTTTTTTACAACAGTACATTCGCAAAACTATAACAGTATTTGCCGCATTACAAGGCACACCCTAAACCTAAAGGGTTCCATTTTTTTCCAAAGCTGATAATGCGCCTTATAATATCAATCAATATTGAGATTTCTTGGCTGTTGTATTTTAAATGTTCTGGCAAGTACTTTATTACAGCTGCAGCGGATGTGAAAGCGCAATCTAAATAAAGCTGTATTGTATTGTATTGTATTCCCTTTAGCACAACTCCATGCAGTGGAACCATAATGCAACTGCGGTCATGAGTGTAGCTACTATTCTATATGCCTTCCAAATAGTTTTAAAATAGGCACTTTTTATCCCACAATGGTTGCATTTTTACTCTTGTACAAAATTTCCCACATAAATGTAACAGAAGGAATGCTTATAAACGCATTCACTGTCATTCATGAATTTATTTGGGAATTGAAAAGCATGAGGTGGAGCGCAATTGCAGAATTTCTTTGGGTTTTGGTTTTTCATGCTTGGGTGTCAATAAAGCGCTGGCCATGGCCGATGGAAATGTTTTTTTTTCTTTTCCACAAGGGGGCATCATTTCTCTTTTTTTCCCATGTTAGGGCTTTGTTCCAACTTCACCTGTTGTTAACACGCTATATAAACCAATATATATGTGTTGCATTGCCACCCTCATTTCAAACTCATATAACTCCAGAACAATAGAATGAACTCTTTCGGAATTCATTTGAGTGACAATGACTAAAGCCCTGGCACTGTAGTGGGCACATTTTTGCACATGTCTGGCAGTGAATGAGTTAATGGCATCTTTAGTCAACAACTTTATCATCGTAACCTTTTCCTTGATGAAATTAGATTTCCTGGATACCAAATTGTTGATTAAAATATTGTGATTTGTATCTTCTGTTTCCCAATATTCGTACTTCAGGCAGCATTATTTTTTTGTGGGACTGTACTTTAACTTTAACCATATTGGATTGGATTGGATTTGCCTTTATTAGTCTCACAGTGGAGAAATTTACATTTCACAGCAGCAAAGTGATGAAAGGAATGAAAGTAGAAAAACAAAATACATGAGCTGCTGTTTTCACTACTATACAGTAAAAACTTAATTTTGTTCCATGTAAATTATAGTCATTGAATTAAATAGCATTTTTTCACTTTTATACTTTTTCTCTAATGAACGGTCCATTGCAACTTCTTAGCTAAATAACTTTTTTCCCCCAACATTCCAAATATTGTTTTTACACCCTTGCATCTTTTTTTACAATACAATACATATTGATTCACATAGCGCTTTAACAACAGCTGAAGCTGTAACAAAGCGCTTAACCTGGACAACTTTTTGTATAATATTGAGACTCTTTTGGCTATTGCAATTGCGAACCGAGCATAAATGAGCAATCCAATCGCATGTTTGTCGACAAGGCATCCACACAGTTGTCGGCTTTGTAAGCTTTCTACCCTCTGTAAGCTTTGAGAGGATTTCCCAAACACTTCAGCAAGAATTGCTCTTTTGTTTTATGAACGCCATTCCCAATATCCAACATGACATTTAACATTCCCGTTTGGGTCCAGACCTTTCCCCCACTTCCCTGGAAGAACAGAGACGGCAAGCATACCTTGCCCGAAGACTGGATGCCCTTGATCATGGCCAGGCAGACCATGGACCAGGCGGCCAGAAGGCACAGCGTCATCTTCCAGTTAAGTCCGCCGCTCTCTGAGATGTTGTCGGAGATGTCCAGGGCCTCGCGGTACCAGTAGTAGGTGGTGGCTGAACTCTTCTCACACTCGGGCACCACAACAGTCCCAAAAAAAATTGCTTTGTAATTTCATTACTTTTTTAATTCTTGAAAGATTTCCATGTTTTAACTCATTCACTGCCATTCCTGAATTCCTATATTTTTTTTGTTTGGGTACCAATAAAGCGTTGGTCAGACCTCTAGCAATGTTTTTCCCTCCCATGAGGGAATTTTGTACACCTTTCAAGCTCATATAACTCCAGATCCATATAACTTAGGAATTAGCTTTTTGTCTGATAGCAGAAGTGAGTCCAAGGTTTCTTACACTGCATTGAATGTGTATGTAGTCCTAAAACTCAATATTCTGTGGGTCCTGCAATTTGAGTGAAAATGACAAAAACCCTGGCACTGGAGTGGACACATTTTTGCACATTTGGCAGTGAATGAGTTCAATGCAGTATTACATATTTACTCACAAAACATGAAATGTAACATATCATTTATCTAGCTTACATGTGCTGTTCCTGTTCTTGGCCAACGGACACTGGTGCCACGGCAGCGGTTGCTGGAAGGATTGTGAGAAGTAGAAGAGGCTCCAGCTGATGATGACATTGTAGTAGAGAGCCACGAAGAAACACACCTACACAGAGCATGTATTATTATTTAATTTTCTTATGTGACCCCTTTCAACCTTCCAAACGGTTTGGATTTTAACCAGCATGCCACGGGGAGAGCAAGAGGAGAACTCACCACGCAGCTAGCGAAGCCGATACCCCCTAGTCGAGGGCTGATGTAGTTCCACACGCCAATGCTGCCTCGACGGATGCGTTGACCCACTGCCAGCTCCAGGAAGAAAAGCGGGATGCCAATCAAAACGAGCAGGATCAAGTAGGGCACCAGGTACGCTCCTGATGGGCAAAATAACTGATGGTGTTTAACTCATTCACTGCCAGGCGATGTGCAAAAATGTGTCCACTTAAAGGACAACCGACGTCTCCGGACAAGTTGTGTCCATAATTTGTAAAATGGCTTCAAATGACTTCTACTGAGCGTATTTTACAAAGATTCCAACGCACATAGCTATATTTTACATATTAAGACTCGCGCTGAATATTCAGAAAGTCTTGTTTTTGAGTTGGTGACGAGTCCGTACGTGACGTCACTGAAGGAACGCCCCTGACCGAAAAAAGGACACATTGTAGCAGTCCTTCCATCATGTCAATGTATTTTGCTGTATATGTTTGGTCTGAAAATCTCGTTTTGGGCTGATTAATTCCTCACATGAGGTTGGTCGCCATTTTCTGCCTCTTTTTTGGTGATCCATTTCCCCCCAATGTTGCCTCAAAATGGCACGTAATAAATTCTTTAATCCATTGCAAACATGTATGTTTTCCTCTCCAGAGCTATTTGAATCATATTCATAACTAGATGTGTAACAAGAAAACATATTCTCCGAATCTGAAGCCATTGTTTTGATTCTCCAGCAATGCAAGACGTCTTGGCGTGACGTCACGAATTGGGGGCGGGACTTTCTGAAAATGCCCAATTCGCAGCTCAACTTTTTGCAGATTTTGGACACTTTATGTCATTTTTATTGGTGTTTTGCATTTGAATAAAAAATTCATACAGCGTGTTTTGGGTATTTTAGATGCTATAAAACGTTTTTCTGATGTCAGTTAAGAAACAAAAAAGTGACGTTGGTTGTCCTTTAATGAGGTTCATCTCAATAAATTATAATAAGGTGGGGTAACTATTTATTTTAGAAGTTCATTTTTAAAAAAGCAAAACTCAAACAAATTATGAGTGAGATATTTAATCATTCCACAAAATTCGTCTGGAGAGATGGAAATGAATTGAACCACAAAAAAAGTAAAAAATAAATACAAATTCAAAAAAATAAACATCAAACAGGAAAACCATACAGGCATATTTCCCATGATGCAAGTGTGTATCGTCACGATGGCTTCTTCAAATAACAGTCATCAAGAAGAATTGCAATCAAAGTCGGTAACAGTCCAACTTTTGGCATACTTCCGCGTGCGCACAAAACCAAAAATCAGTTAAAGCAGTGTTGCGTCACGCCTTTCAAAATATCATGATGCAAGCGTACAATTTGGTCCTATTTCTAACCCCGTCTGTGCAATATCAAATTATGATTACATTGTTTGTATTTTCATTTTTTTTTTGGTACACGTCATTGCCCTGCGCAGCGATGCCATTTAATACTGCTAAAAGAACTCCCATTATGAACCCTTTCAGGGAGGGTGGCCACTAAAATTGATTATTCAAATTTACTTTTATTCTTTTTCGTCACTGCTGTGCATAAACCAGTCAAACGGATATGTTTCCATCGAATGCCATATTTTTTTCATTGTGCCTAAAGACTTAAAAGAAAACACAGAAAAAGGGGGTGGTGTGTAGTTGATCATTATTTGTCCCTAAAAGCGTTAAACTTAAGGAAAACGTCTGACCATTTTTTTATCTTGCTATAAAGGGGAAAGTCGACTTCCTTTTTATGTCTTCACACGGCAGCTGAATCACTCGTTGACAAAGCCTAAAGTTGAGTTACGGTAGCCACTGAATTCTTTTTTTCCACCCCAGGCCGGTGCACTCTTAAAGGGACAGTACCACACGGCTCACATGAAAGGAAGTTAGTATCTTTTAATAGTTGAAAGCTGTGTGTGTTCGTCTGTCTGTCTGTGTGTGTGTGTGTGTGTGTGTGTGTGTGTGTGTGTGTGTGTGTGTGTGTGTGTGTGTGTGTGTGTGTGTGTGTGTGTGTGTGTGTGTGTGTGTGTGTGTGTGTGTGTGTGTGTGTGTGTGTGTGTGTGTGTGTGTGTGTGTGTGTGTGTGTGTGTGCGCGCGCGCGTGTGTGTCTGGCAGATGTGTCGTTTTTAATCCAATTACAAGTGAACGCAACGGGGGCGACCAGAACTGTTTAAAACCAGCCTGGGCAACCTCATGGGAATGACCTGACTCACCGCATGATGAGTGTGCCGGGCGGCGAGGGGACGACGACACACATCTCAGTATTTCACGGTAAAACGGTTGCCTCATATGAGGAAATTGTTCCGAGAATAAAGTCATAGCGCTGTAAATGCTTGATGGCGTTTTGGTGTGAGTTGGGTTTGACAACTTTGAAAACTATGATGAATAAAGTACAGTGATACCTTGGCTTACGAACTTAATTTCTTCCCAAACAGAGTGTGTAAGGCGAAAAGTGTGTGTCCCAAAAATTAATTTCCCATAAGAAACCATTAAAATGAGAATAATCCGTTCCCAGGTCACATAAAACATAATTTTCTACTTTCAAATTTTCTAAGCCTTAAAACTACACAAAATATACCTTATTTTATGTATAATAAATGTGCAATGGTATTATACAGTAAAGTCTCGTTATATCGATATCGGATATATCGATAGTCCCGGTTATATCGATACTATTTCTATGCACGCACTGAGAAAATTACATGCAAACAGGGTCGGATATATCGATAGTCCCGGTTATATCGATATTTTTTCGGACTCCCTTGAATATCGATATAACGAGACTTTACTGTAATTAAAGAAATAAACTGTACTGTATACTAAAGTCGTTTTATTTACCTTTGTGATGGTAGTTGATGGCTTGATGGAATGGAGTGGTCGGTTTCATCAGCATTAAACGGATTATTCTCATTTTTATGGTTTCCTATGGGAAATTATTTTTTGGGAGACACACTTCGCCTTACACACTCTCTCTGGGAACCAATTAAGTTCGTAAGCCAAGGTATCACTGTATTATTATTACAACAAACTACGAGAGCACAAATGGTCATTTCACTCACCTCCACCGTTTTTCTGGCATAGATACGGGAACCTCCAGACATTGCCGAGGCCTACAGAGAAGCCCACCTGGGCCAGGATGTACTGCAATTTGCTGTTCCAAGCCGGACGTTCTTCCTCCTCCTCCTGCTGCTCGCCGTCGGAGCCACCTTCCTCCACATCGCGCTCCTTGCCGTCTGCGTCATGGCCGCCAATGATTAACGAGCTCTTCTTGAAGGAATCGTCGCATGGATCCTCATTGGAAAGTAGGTCCCGGGCCGATTCGGTGACATCATCGTCAAGCTCTCTCTTGACGGCTTTGCTGTTTTTGGGCATTTGATAACGCAAACGAGGGCCAGGGGTCGTGTGAGGTTTGATCAATTGTCCCGACTTCAACTTTTCTGTTTGTTTGAGTCTGTCTCGATTTCAGAAAAGGCACCTAAAGAAGCTTCGTTTTAGTTCGGCATTATCACCAGATCCTGTATAGCACAATGGGGAAATTCATTAGTAAATCACACAGTGAAAAAAAATATATCAACAAAGTTTTCTATTTCTATCTCAAAGTTTCCATGCGCACCAAATCCAATAGACATTTAAACAGCTTCTTCCCCCAAGCCATTAACTCTTTGAACTCTTTGAACTCTTTCAACAGTAGCCAAAATGGAACTGTATAGTGCCACTTAGCAGTTTTTTTTGACGACGATACTAGTGCAGCGTGTTCTACCTGAAACAAATTCCTTGTGTGTTCTACATACTTGGCAATAAAGATGATTCTGATTCTGATATTACATTATATTATTTTAACTCATTCACTGCCAACATGTGCAAAAATGTGTCCACTCCGCATTTGTCATTGTCACTCGAATTTCAGGACCCGTAGAATATTGATTTTTTTTGGACTGCATAAACATTCAATGCAGCGTTAGAAACCTTACTCTCTTCTTTCACAGGGAAAAAAATAGTTAATTCCTCAATTATATGGGTCCAGAGTTATATGAGCTTGAAATGAGGGTGTCTGTCTAAAATACCATGCAATACATATAAGTAGGGAAGTGTCTGTACATACATATTGGTTTATATCGCGCTTTAACAACAGCTGAAGCTGGAACACAGTGCTAACATGGAAAAAGGGGTAATGCTGCCCCCTTGTGGAAAGGAAAAAAAAAACATTGCCAGAGGCCATGGCCAGCGTTTTATTGACACCCAAACAAGAAAAAACAAAACCGGAAAAAAATTGGGAATGGCGCTCTAGATCATATTTTCAAATTTTGTGAATGGCAGTGAATGAGTTAATGTGGCCAAACATACTTGACCCATTTCTACCGAGCGTGTTCATATGAACAGATAAATTAATATTTAAAACATCGAAATAAAATCTGAACAGAGTATCACATAGGTTCAAACAGAATATATAAATAACAATAATATAACCAATAAAATAATATAATTATATATAATTAACAATAATGTAGCAAGAAATAATATTAATGCATTTGAAAATGAATTGATATGTGTACATATGAACACGCTTGGCGTAAATGGGTTTTAAACATCCGGCATTTTCGGTCCGGAATCAATCTATTTTCCTTTATTTATTTGTTTATCACAATTTTGTCAAGAGTGTGGATATATATTTAAAAAAAGCTCTCAATACAGTTAAAATAACTAGAGAGATAGATAGCTAGTTAGGCAGCTAGCTAATGAACAAGTTAACACAGAAATGGATGGATAGATATATAAATAAATAAATGAACACATGAATGATTACATAAATACATACATAAAATAAACACATTTGTGTGTTTGTACATACAGAGAGGGAATCCACCAATCGAGACAAATTCTGTCCGAAATCTAAATCTAAGTGATACTGCCCCCCCCCAACCCCTCCGACGACTAGCACCACACCTAACCCAGTCAAAATGCTTGTCTCTTTGAAATGACTACTAGCTTGATGAGTCCGTTCTAAAAAATAAATATATATATACATATATTTTTTGCTCGTCTCAGACCGTGCGAGTACAGCTAATAAATTATCTGATGGTGAGTTGGGGGGGGGGGGGGGGCACGTAAGGGTGTGGACGACGCCACGCGAAACACCGGGCCTTTTTTTGTTCAAATTCTTTTCTCCTTTGTAGAGCACAAGAATTTAGCACACAATAATTAGGCCGATTAATAGATTTACATAGTTTTAGATTAGCTGATCTTTCGTTGGAGGATGCTGAGAGCGGTGGCGTAGCCGGTGGCGGAGCCGGGGGGGGGGGGGGGGGGTTACCACGCATGGCGATTTCACCGGGGCCTAAATATGAGAAAATTCGACCACAAACGCAGCCTTTCAAATCATTCCCAAATACATAATGACTAAATAAAAAAGCCACACGATTTATCACAAGGCTCCAATGTTCCCATTTCCGAGCATGGTGGTCCGCATGTGATATTTCATCATCCCATCCGCGGCGCGCGCACGCTGGCACCCCAGTCCATGCTCGGTGAGTCTTACATGCACGCGCACGCACACCGAGGGATGCTCCGTGGCGGGAACTCACCTAATGAAGACGACGGGGGACGAAAAAAAAAGGCCGAGAACAAACGGCGTCGTCTCAAGGGATGAAATTATGCGAAGACATACACGGGGCGGACATTATCACTTGTTCGAAAGGCGTCCAACGTCTGCGTGCTGTGTTACGGTCGATGAGTCTGATGTACTGGTGCAGGCTTCTCTTTGCTTGCCAGCCTGCCTGGGATACAACGCGGAAATTAGGGGGGTGGTCGCTCTCATTTCCATCGTCATAAAATGAACACATCCCAGTTTCTAATCCCCAGTGTCAGTTTATATTACATAACAACTACATTCAGCTACAAATTAAGCTATTTAAGTATACTTTTATGAAGTGCTCGCCGTATTAGAAGCACTTGTTCCAGACGCATCCCCCTTTTTCTCTATACAATGGTACATTCCACTACTACCAGCTAGTCATTACCGAAAGGGGTTGGCGCTTAACGAGCAATGTGCCTATGTTTGTAAACCGCCCAGGAAATAAGCGTATACGTTTAATGTACTCTTTGAAGTTACCACACCAAAGAACATCGCTTTCCTTCTTTTAACTCTTTAACTTTTAACTACAGGGGAAGGGTTAATAATAATAATAATAATAATAATAATAATAATAATAATAATAATAATAATAATAATAATACATTTCATTTACAAGCGCCTTTCAAAACTCTCAAGGTCACTTTACAGTCACAGGATAAGTTTTTCTGTGGGTGAACAGCGGCAGCCACACGCGCCAGCGTTCACTCAACCCGGAAGTAACTCAAATAGAAAAGTAAGACAAATATATAGAAAGCTAGCTAGCAAGCCAATAGATAACTAATAGCTAGCCAGTCAGCCAGATAGCTATAGTACGGTATTACAGAAAAAACATAGAGAATAGAGCACAATATTTCTAACTAAAGTCTTCATAAACAAAACTCAAAAGAACAAAAAAAAACCTAAATAATAAATAATATGACAACACAAAGACACAGTCATTCATTCTTTAGCACTTGATGTACCCTCTTTGTGACATGAACAAGTTCTAGATGAAAGAGGAGAGGATCAAAGCGTCCTTCTCAGCCTGATACGTGATTTCCCTACACTAGCTAGCAATATAGCTAATAGATAGCTAGATAGATAGCTAATAGAAAGCTAGCTAGCTAGGTAGCTAATATGTTTCCCGACTTGACTTGACGATTGTGTGCACAATTAATATTAGATAATTTTGATGACCTAAGCAGTATTAGCGAGTAAAATGATGAAAGCTACATCATGAATTGTGATGATGTAAGAAGTTCAATTGTGATTAAAGTAATAAAATAGCTTGAGGAGCCCGCGATGAGAAGAAAGGAGCGTATGTGGAACTGTCGCCACTTGGAATTGAAGCGGATTTACGTGGGTCAGGAGATGAGAGACAGCCTCTTTTCTGTCAATGGATGCGATTCCTTCGCGTTTGCTTTCAACATTTAGCTTGTAGCAGACATCCACGTTTCACCATGACGTCCCTGATCCACTAGTGAAAAGGACGCTTTGATCCTCTCCTCTTTCATCTACAAATGCTTCATACAACAAAGAGGGTGCTTAAGGTTGCATGACTCTGTGTGTCTTTTATGTTGTGTCCCATTATTTTTTTTTTGTGGTGGTATTGACTTCAAGATGGCGCCATGTATTTTTTTCTTACTTCTTTCTTTCCTTTCCTCTTCCTTTCATAGATTTGCTGTTGCTAAATGTAAATGTCTCCACTTTGAGACTAATCAAGGCGAATCCAATCCAATAAAAAAATAGCTTGGAGTTAACCAACAGTATTTACTTCCCAAGTGTGTCATTTCATTTTCCCCGATAAATGACAGATTTTTCCATGGTTTATTACTGTGTTTCAAAATGTCCATCTTGTCATCTTTCCTTATCTATCCTCAAACACTTGATGCATTCATTATTTGCTGAGAATGAGCCATGGTCTTCATGCTGATCCTCCTTCAGGCAAAGTGATCTTTTTAGAATTTATACATGCTCAGTGTACTTTTGTCTCGTGATTAACATGGTGGCAAATAGAAATTCTTCCCTTGGATTTTTTTTTGTTGCAATTGCATCATAAGCTTGATATGGACACTACAGCACGGGTGGTCTTTAGATCTCAATAATATCTCATGCTGACCTTTACTGGGGCCACACTCGTTGAGTACCTCTCAAAAGTTCAAATAAGGTCTCAGATGTCTCAACTAAAAAAACCTGAATAACTTGTAACACCACAAATGGGCGTTTATTACAATCAAACATTAATTTTATTTTGTAATGAAAGTGTGGTATTAAATTTTCCTCTCTGTCTCTGTTTAATAACTCGCTGTGTTGTTTTCTTCTGCATGTCTTTGAACTTACCCCTCCTATTCATCCACTCACTCACTCACTCACTCACTCACTCACTCACTAACTCACTGATTGACTAACTGACTCACTAAAATACATTTGTATCTCACAGAAATGATGCTAACAAGCTGTGATCAAAACAACTCACACAAATTAACTAACCAACAAATTAACTATGTATCTTTTAAGCTAGCTAGCTAGCTAGCTTTGTATCTATTGAAGTGATTCGGGGTTGAGTGAACGCTGGCGTGTGTGGCTGCCGCTGCTCACCCACTGAAAAACTTCTCCTGTGTTGGTAAAGTGACCTGACCTTGAGAGTTTTTAAAGGCGCTTAAAAATGAAATGTATTATTATTATTATTATTATTATTATTATTAAAGAATTAACTAAGTAACAAACAAACTAACTAACTATCATTCACTAATCCTCATTAACACATTCACTGCCATTCACAAATGTATTCGGGAATTGAAAATAAGACGTCGAGCGCCATTTCTGAATTTGTTCGGGTTTTGTTTTTTCATGCGTAGGTGCCGATAAAGCGCTGGCCATGTACTCTGGCAATGTTTGTCCTTTCCACTAGGAGGTAGCATTTCCCTTTTTTCTATGTTAGCGCTTTGTTCCGGCTTCAGCTGTTGTTAAAGCGCTATATAAACCAATATGTATATACAGACACTTCCCTACTTACGAACATTCAAGTTACGAACAACGGTACATACGAACATTTTTGGAATAACATATATAGTATTCTCTCCAGTTGTACATGTACAAATCTTTATATAGCATATATTTTATTAAATGTTTGTTTCAGTACAAACCAATACAGGTTACTTATATAAATCAGCATTAAACATACGTATATGTTAAACATACTTCTATGTTATATAAGTATGTTTATATATAACATACATTCCATACAAAATATGGCACTGAAGCAACTTATGAACGAATTCATCTTACGAACGACTCGTTTGTAAGTTGGGGAGCGTCTGTATTGCATTGCATTTTGGACAGCCACCCTCATTTCAAGCTCATATAACTGCAGACCCATATAATTTAGGAATTAACTCTTTTGTCTGATGAAAGAAGAGAGTCTAATGTTTCTTACACTGCATTGAATGTTTATATAGTCCTAAAACTCAATATTCAGTGGGTCCTGGAATTCGAGTGACAATGACAAAAACCCTGGCACTGTAGTGGACGTGAACATGTCATTCAGATGTTGTTTTTCAGGTGGCTGCTGGTAGAGAGCGTCAAAAAAACTGCTGTTTTGATTCAGCCATGGCCACAAAACACAGACAAAGGTGAGTCAGAATCAGAATCAGAATCAGAATCAGAATACCTTTATTCGTCCCGCAATGGGGAAATTTGCAGTCCACAGCAGCAATTGAAGAGGGATGGGGTTGGGGTGGGAGTGAAAGGATAGAAACAAGATATTCTAAGCATAACAAAATAAAAATGTCAACTGTATACTGTGCAAATGTAGATGTGCAAAAACCGTTCTATAAACAAGACTGTACATAGTGCAGAATCAAGAGATGCATTTAGATATATTGCAACAACCCATATTTACAAGTGTCCAGTTTTTTTTTTTTTTTTTTTTTTTTCACATGTGATCATTGGGAATTGTGAAGCCTGACAGTCATAGGTGGCATCTCGCTGGGTCGCCCCGTTGAATAGTTGATGGCGTGCTTGTGACTTTGGTAACATGAAGCTCATGGAAAGTTGAAGCCATATTGTTTTACACCACGCCTCACAGACATACTACATCTTAGCCAATGCGAATCGCCTGCCATGGAAGAAATGAATCCATGAATGAATGAGTCAATCAGTCATTTGCGAAACTGTAAAAGATATTTGAAAAGCGATTTACATCTCATCAAATAGTCCTCATTAATCGTCCATAACAGGATGCCTGTTAGCACATACAGTAAAGTCTCCTTATATCGATATCGGTTATATCGATAGTACTGCTTATTACGATACTATTTCTATGAACTCAAGGAGAAAATTACATGCCCGCAGGATCGGATATATCGATAGTCCGGTTATATCGATATTTTTTCCGACTCCCGAGAATATCGATATAACGAGACTTTACTGTATTTGGCAACAACATGTATTTGTTTATGTGCTATCCCTTTTAAATGTCTCTGTGTCTTTTGTGTTGTGTCACATTATTTGTTATTTAATTTTGTTTTGTTTTTTTGTTTTGACTTCAATATGGCGCAGCAAGAGTGACTGCCTTTACAGCAGCTCCTGTATTTTGTTTTTCTACCTCTTCCTTGCCTTTCCTCTTCATTTCATCCCTTTGCTGATGTGAAATGTCTATTTCTCCATTGCGAGATGAATAATAACAATAATAATAATAATACATTTCATTTTAAGCACCTTTCAAAGCTCTCAAGGACACTTTACAGTCAGACATGCATAGGTACTATAATAAATAAAATACAATCACAAATAGAATACAATCAATAAAAGACAGTTATAAATAGAAACAAAAGAAAGAGCTACACAGAAAATGCGATTTTTTTAATAGGTTAAATAATGGTTAATACAATCCAAATAAAAGAATCATAAACTATCCCAAAAAGGCCTAATTGACCGAAAGCTCAACTGGCATGGTCACATTAACTCATTCACTGCCAGACATGTGCAAAAATGTGATCACTCCAGTGCCAGGGTTTTTGTCATTGTCACTCAAATTCCAGGACCCACGGAATATTGAGTTTTAGGACTACATAAATATTCAAGACGGCGTATTGAAGCCTTAGACGTTCTACTTTCATCAGAAAAAAAAGAGTTGATTCCTAAGTTATATGGCTCTGGAGTTATCTGAGCTTGAAATGGGGGCGGCTGTACAAAATACAATACAATACATTGATTGATACAGCACTTTAACAACAGCTGAAGCTGGAACAAAGCGCTAAGATGGAAAAAAAAAAAAAATTCTGCCCCTGGGAAGGGAAGAAACATTGCCAGAGGTCTGGCCAGTGCTTTATCGGCACTCCCAGCAAAAAAAAAAAAACAAAAAAAAAGTTTGGGAATAGCGCTCCACGTCATGGTTTTCAATTCCCGAATAAATTCAGCAATGGCAGTGAATGAGATAAAAAAAAGAAAAAGAAGAAACAGTGTATGCCGGATTTTTTTTTCACCGCAAACATTTGCACGACATCCCATCATATCACGTTGATCCCCAGGAGGCAGTGACGAGCGTCTATAAAGTGTTGAAAACATACGTGTTTACTCACCATGTTTTTCCCGATTAAACAAATACAATGAAAACATCCTGCCCTTGCTGTCCTAAGCTTTGATGAAATGGATTATTTAGAATATCATTGTGTCACAATAAACCTTGGAGTCATGGGACACTGAGGCGTTCACTTTGAGGAGAATTAATTCTTTTCATGTCTTGTAGGAAGCCTGCGAGCGTAGCGCTACTGCGATAAAGGTAAAGAAAACACAAATTCTATCAACAGGTTTTTTTATTCAGGGATAATTTACATTATTTTCCTAGATATTCCTAGATGACACTCTATTTAGCATACCGTGCAACGAGTTAGCGAACAACTTAGCATTGTTACTCCGCTATCTCTCCACTCTTCATTTCTGCCCCCATTTTATTTATTGGAGATGTTTAAGTCTTTATTTATGTTTTTTTTATGTGACATATAGGTAAGTCAGTATTTAGAGTATATTACATGTTGTCTTACTGTATGTGTAGTTAGTATTCCTGCTGTTAAACTAGCAGTTGTCATTAACCTGAATGCTAATTTACATTAGCTCGTCGATAATATTTCATGTTATATGTTAGCATTGAGCTACTGGACTTGCCTTCAAAATGATAGAGTTGGACCAACATTTTGGTGTTTTAATATCCAATATTTAAGTTAAGTCAGTATTTAGAGTATATTTCACATTGTCTTACTGTATTTGTAGTAAGTATTCCTGCTGTTATACTAGCAGTTGTCGTTAACCTTAATGCTAATTTATATTAGCTCGTCGATAACATTTCATGTTATATGTTAGCATTGAGCTACTGGACTTGCCTTCAAAATGATAGAGTTGGACCAACATTTTGGTGTTTTAATATCCAATATTTAAGTTAAGTCAGTATTTAGAGTATATTTCACATTGTCTTACTGTATTTGTAGTAAGTATTCCTGCTGTTATACTAGCAGTTGTCGTTAACCTTAATGCTAATTTATATTAGCTCGTCGATAACATTTCATGTTATATGTTAGTATTGAGCTACTGGACTTGCCTTCAAAAATGATAGAGTTGGACCAACATTTTGGTGTTTTAATATCCAATATTTAAGTTAAGTCAGTATTTAGAGTATATTTCACATTGTCTTACTGTATTTGTAGTAAGTATTCCTGCTGTTATACTAGCAGTTGTCGTTAACCTTAATGCTAATTTACATTAGCTCGTCTATAACATTTCATGTTATATGTTAGCATTGAGCTACTGGACTTGCCTTCAAAATGATAGAGTTGGACCAACATTTTGGTGTTTTAATATCCAATATTTAAGTTAAGTCAGTATTTAGAGTATATTTCACATTGTCTTACTGTATTTGTAGTAAGTATTCCTGCTGTTATACTAGCAGTTGTCGTTAACCTTAATGCTAATTTACATTAGCTCGTCTATAACATTTCATGTTATATGTTAGCATTGAGCTACTGGACTTGCCTTCAAAATGATAGAGTTGGACCAACATTTTGGTGTTTTAATATCCAATATTTAAGTTAAGTCAGTATTTAGAGTATATTTCACATTGTCTTACTGTATTTGTAGTAAGTATTCCTGCTGTTATACTAGCAGTTGTCGTTAACCTTATTGCTAATTTACATTAGCTTGTCGATAACATTTCATGTTATATGTTGGCATTAAGCTACCGAACTTTCCTTCAAGATGATAGAGTTGGAGGAACATTTTGGTGTTTAAATATACAATATTTAAGGTAAGTCAGTATGTAGAGTATATTTCATTTAGTCTTACTGTATGTGTAGTAACTATTCCTGCTGTTAAAGTAGCAGTTGTCAGTAACATTAATGCTAATTGCCATTAGCTTGTTTATAACATTACATGTCATATGTTAGCATTGTGTTACTGAATTTGCCTCCAAAATGATAGAGTTGGAGGAACATTTGGGTGTTTAAATATTCATTATTTAAGGTAAGTCAGTCTTACTGCATTTGTAGTAAGTATTCCTGCTGTTATACTAGCAGTTGTCGTTAACCTTAATGCTAATTTACATTAGCTCGTCTATAACATTTCATGTTATACTGTATGTTAGCATTGAGCTACTGAACTAGCCTTCACTATAGAGTTGGAGAAACATTTTGGCGTTTAAATATACAATATTTAATCCTTGTTTTTCATTTTGGGAGGTTTTCGGACTAACCTTTGAATGGAATGACAAACAGCTGTTAGCAAACAAGCTGACTGATACTGAGCATCAGGTACATTAATCAAACCATGATCATGCTTAGTTCAGCAACATCGCAATACTTCTATCGTTGGCACAAATGACCAAGGGAGAGTTTGACGTCAGAGCTGCGAGGTTAACAGCTACAGAAAATACTTGGGTAGTAAAACAACTATTCAAACACCACCATTGACGGGTGTAGTCTGCTGTGCAAATGCGTGGCTTGTTGTTGTCTGGCCGCTGTCTGTAAGGCCTGCACTCGGACAAAAGCCGCGTACACCTTTTCCAGCGAGAACTAATTGGAGCAGACAAGGCATGCTGAGGGAGGCGTTTTTTACTGATTCAACTTGCTCCACAGAACCAAGCAAACATAAGCTATGATCCACCACTGAAGTTGGTCTGCGACGCGAGAGGATATTTAAAATACACTTGTGTTCACAGTAAGTGGCGGCGTGGGTTTAAAAAGAAGTCTGTGACGCTCAAAATCCTTCACATTCATCTTCCTTGTAGTCCATCTAAAAAAAAAAGGTTTTTCTTGTTATACAAACACACTTCTAATGAAGTTAGGACAGTGTGTTAAATAGAAATGGAACCATAATACAGTGATACCTCAGTTTACGAACACCTTGGCTTACGAACTTTTGGGTTTACGAACGTTACATTTATGAACATTTTACCTAGGGCACAGGTGTCAAAGTCAAGGCCCGCGGGCCAAATCCGGCCCGCCACATCATTTTTTTCGGCCCGCGAAAGCAAATCAAACTTGTTAAATTCCATGATGATTGCTAAAATCTGAGGCAAAATTTCATATTTTTGGATGTCAACCACAATAAAAGTAATTATTCTTGACTTCAGATTTGAAAACGAGTTATTCATTAATTTGCTGTGTGCTCTATATGTAATATTTGACGGGATTTAAACATTCTAATGGGTTCCCCAATTTCATAAGGGCCCTCGAGAGGAAACCATAACTACAATGTGGCCCGCGGCAAAAAATGACTTTGACACCCCTGACCTAGGGTAACAAACTTTACCTTGGCATACAAACTTTTTTTTTCGTCCCAGAAAATAGACAAGATGGCGCCCAAGCTCCGTTGGAAATGGGCTGATTTGTCTGCTGGGAATTTGTGTCAACTAGTATCAAATAGTTGTCTTGGTGCAACACACAACGATTCACCATCGTGTTATTTATGTGTTTTCCTTCTAATTTTGCCACCAACACGACGTTTTCAGACAAAAGTAGCCAAAAATGAATTGTGTGTCGCTTTCTCGGTCAGGGGCGTTCCTTACGTGACGTCACGTCAGGAATCGTCACCAACTCGAAAACAAGACTTCCAGAATATTCAGCGCGAGTCTTAAAACGTAAAATATAGCTATATGCGGTGGAATCTTGGTAAAATACGCTCAGTAGAAGTCATTTGAAGTGATTTTACAAATTATGGACACAAAATGTCCGGAGGCGTCAGTTGTCCTTTAAATGCAGATGATTATTCAGACCACCGAGCACCAACAGGTGCAAGACTGATTGATGTCATGGCTTGAAACAAAAGATGATATTCCTGTTGTTTTAGTTTTTATGAACATACCGTTCCCTGCCATATGAAAGGCCAAGGAAGGAGACTTGGTTCCTTGCGGAGGGCCCCAAGGGGGGAGAATGTAGACGGGAAAAGCAGCGTAGGCCCGTTGGAATCTCCTCAAAGTCAAAGTCAGCATGACTGCAGCGCATTCACTGCGGGAGAGGGGAACAAGGACAAAAAGTTTGCATTGTTCACTGTACCATTTTTGTTTTGTTGTTGTTGTCTTGTGAAACTCACCTACAGAAGCTGAACCCCCCCCCCCTCCCCAATCCGGCCCACCACAATGACCGCACAAGCGCGCCATTCAGTGTTGTAGAAGGACAAAAGGCCTAGCAGATTGTCAAAAGGTTGGTTTCGAAGATGTTAGTTAATTGGTTGTCATAGTTTTATATACAGTAATATTTCTACATGATTTCAATACAGTGAGACCTCAACTTACAAACACCTTATCTTACAAACTTTTCGTCTTACAAACGTCAGATTTATGAAAATTAAACCTTATAATAAGCACTATTTTCATAATACACACCCACCACGGCTGGCGGAGTGATCTTCGGCGGAAGCACACGACCGAACAGCACCAGAGGTTAAGTTACCAACAGTCCTTATGGAAGGTGACTCTCCTTCCATAAGCCATCAGCGACCATCAAAAAGGTAAATAAAACTTTATTTTACAGCACAGTTTATTTCTTTAATTACAGTCCTCATGTAATGCGCCTCTCTTTCCAAACAGCAATTCCCTTTGACCTTCGACCTCCAACACCATTCCATCAAGCCATAAATGACCATCACAAATGTAAATAAAGTGACTTTATGATACAATGCAGTGTATTTCTTTCATTACAATACAATAGCACATTTATTATACATAAAATAAGGTATGTTGTGTGTAGTTTTAAGGCTTATTTAGTTGAAAAGTATATTTTATGGAAACCCGGACACGGATTATTCCCCATTTTAATGGTTTCCTATGGGAATTTTTTTTAGATACACACTTTTCGGCTTACACACTCTGTCTGGGAACCAATTAAGTTCGTAAGTTGAGGTCTCACTGTAATTGCAAAAACAAGCCATTTTAACCTGCTTTGACAGTCATAACACCTCAAAATGGATGAGATAGACCAAAAGGCTTTTTGATAGTTAAAATTTGTAAATACAAATTTACATACAAAGCAGTGTCTACCAATGTTCTTTGGAATAAGAAAAAAAATGTGACCCCCACTAAACAAAAAGTGCATACAGTACTGTCCAAGGCCATGTACCATCTGCCACCTAGTGGTCGAAGGTTTAATTGTTATGCATTTCGTGATGCGTCATTAGCATGGAAGATGGTAACTGTCAAATTATACGTCTTCCCCGTATTCTATTCCTTTTTTTTATCATTTCTAATAATATACAGCGTACCACAACTTTTATTGTAATCATTTATAAGGGCAGTTATTAGCCAAGGTTGACACATATAAAAGATAGATACAAACACATATAACATATACAATTTTTTGTTGAATATAATTTTAAAATTAAGAATGTAAATAAAATCAAAGCGGATATATCTATGCTATAAAAATGCTATCTAGCTGGCTATTTGCTATCTATTAGCTATATGGCTAGCTAGCTAGCTATGTAGCTGGCTATCTATTAGCTATATGGCTATCTAGCTAGTTAGCTAACTGTCTAGCTGGCTATCTATTATCGCTCTGTTAGCTAGCTAGCTAGCTTTCTAATTATTCGAGTTAGTTCTGGGTTGAGTGAATGCTGGCGCATGTGGCTGCCGCTGCTCACCCACAGAAAAACTGAGCATGTGACTGTAAAGTGACCATGAGAGTTTTGAAAGGTGCTTAGAAATTAAATGTCTTCTTTTTTTCCTTTTTCTTTTCTTTTTTTTTTCTTCTGTTGTTGAGTAACATCATTTAACATTGAAAAAAACATTTATCTGTATTGGAGCAATTAAAGCCTCTCTTTTTCCTTTCGGCTTTTCCCTTCAAGGAGTCGACACAGCGAATTGTGTCACAGCAATTATTATTACTGTAAATAATTTAAATAATGCATTTTGGTTTTTATGAGGGATTATGCGTACTAATATGTCGTCGTGAAGTACCATTTGCTTTTCGTGTCAAATGTCCTTTATAATTTCCCGTAGCGGCCCGCTGTTGCTACGGTAACAAGAACTCGTGGAAGTAGACCAAAAGTTTGTTTACGAAGTTAAAATTGCACGCCAATACCATTTAAGCTGTCGGGACGGCCAATGTTACAATTTAACATAGTAGTGCATATTTTAAGTCTTTTTTTGGCAACTAAATGAGTGCTAATCAGGTTAAAAAAAGCCGATAAACAACGTCACAATATGTCGGAGGTGCTCCTCACCCTCTCCGACACGGAGGAGGAAGACCCCGATGAAGAGGTTGAAGAAGAGGTTGGTGTTTCCTTTTAGTATTTTGAACCACTTTTATTTATTTACTCGAAAAAGTTGTGAAGGCAACTGTTTCATGGGGGTTGCTAAAACAATGGAAAATACAAGTTGAGGTTTAAAATTGCATTAATTCAATCAGCTTTTATGAATTATTTTATTTGTGGTTTTATTGTTCTGTTTATTGTTTTTTTTTAATTGTAAAGTGTTCTTGGGTGCTTTGAAAGGCGCTTGTAAATTAAATGTATTATTTTTAAGAACATTTTGAACCCTTTTTCTAGACAAAAAAAGTCACTAAAACAACTGCCGGTATAACTTCGAATATATCGAGCCTCTTTCAAAACTAAACGTCCATTTTGTTACTTCAGGCCTCTGAAGAGATCCCACCATCACTGCTCAGCTACTTTGAGGCTTCCAGAAATCGAGCGGTAGCTTGTGAGAAGCTGATCCTGGAGGACCTTGAATGTAGGATTCCTACTTAGATACTTGCACGTTGACAAACAAAAGAAACAATCGATTTCTAAGCTTCTTTATCTCCGATGATAATAAACGAATATTTGTATGTTCTCAGATCTGACTGCATCACAATGTAATGAAGAACCGGCTCAAGCAAATTTCGCTGTGGTTAACCAAGACACAAATCCTATAAATGAGATGGTAAATATATTTTATTTCATGACCAATATATTCTGTATATATAGTTCACAAGTACACATATTCAGAACTTTATCTTACCCGTACTTGTAATTTATGTGAACAGAAAATAACACCTCATTGTGTTAATCATCTATCATCTATGCTGACTGTCACTCCCAAATGGGAGGTCCCCAGACCAAACAAGTACAGCAAAATACATTGACGTGATGGAAGGACTGCTACAATGCGTCATTTTTTCGGTCAAGGGCGTTCCTTTAGTGACGTCACGTACGGACTCGTCACCAGCTCAAAAACAAGACTTCCTGAATATTCAGCCCTAGTCTTAAAACGTAAAATATAACTATATGCGGTGGAATCTTATTAAAATACGCTCAGTAGAAGTCATTTGAAGCCATTTTACAAATTATGGACACTACTTGTCCGGAGACGTCGGTTGTCCTTTAAGTTTAAATACCTTTTTTTTAATGTACATAATGTTCTCAAATAGAAGTCGTTATGCGAACCCAACATTGGAATATGGCCTCAGACCCATCCGAAATTATACCTTAAATCAAACCAGTAAATAAAAAATAAAATAATAATAATAATAATAATAATAATATAGTGAAGTCCAGATTAATCAGATTAGATTAGATGAGCCTTTATTCGTCTCAGAGTGGAGAAATTGACATTTCCTTCAGCTTCATTCCATGAATGACATACTCAGCAAGGTTTATGTTGTCATTTTATAACTCCACATTTGTAATTCGAAGTGCACATTTCTAACAATAAACAAAGATTTATTTTCTACGGTGTCCATAGTAAGTGCTTTGTTACAGTTTCAGCTGTTGTTAAAGCGCTATATCAATCAATATGTATTGTATTGTATTGTATTGTATTGTATTGTATTGTATTTTGAATAGTCCGTCTGTTTGCTCTGGTCCAGGTTGAAACGTTTGATGAACAAAATGAAGATAACAGCGCTTCCTCTGACAGCTATGCAGATGAAGAAGACTTTTTGACAGCGCCCTGCTCCCCTCATGGTTAAGTGCAGCAGAACTTTTCCGGGTCACAAGGCGGCGCCATATTCACGTCACATCTTTTTTTTTTTTTTTTTTAAATGCAGGTGAGAGTGAACTGCAGATGGATATAGAGCGCAGGAGACAAGAGGAGCAGGCCTTCGAGAAAGAGCTGCAGAGAATGTTAGCCGCGGGAAAGGTCAGTTAAAGAAAGTTTGAGGTCAATGCATACCTGCCAACTACTCCGGTTTTGCCGTAATGAGCGGTTTTCATGATCAAATTCCGGTTTCCGATAAAAAAACAATAATTCCAAAATAGTCAAAATAATAAATAACTGATAGAGATTAGACAGAATAAGAAGTTATCATATTTAAAAGTGTCATGCTGTTATATGTTTCGTCAACACTTAATACACAATTGAAGCACAGACAACCTGGGGTCAATCTGAGGTCAACAGACACAGCATGTTAAACTGTCATCTTCATCTACGAGACTTGGGAAACTCCTTATCGCAGGAAGAGGTCATTAGCCAGGTTACAAATTCATCAGTTCATGGAAAACACAATGTTTTATTGCTTACAGCTGTTGGTGCTCAGAACGTCCAGAGGTGTGGTCTTATAATCAAGAAAACTATGTTTTACTAATGTATTGGCAGAGGGCCGCAGAATTCAGACGTATGTCATGGATGACTACGTTTCCTGCCAGCAGTAAAAGACAATCTTTCTGGTTCTGGTCTATGCCCACAGTGTCTGACTGTCATATCTCTGACAATACCCAATGTTCATATTTGAAGTTTCTACAATGTCTTACGATTCATTGTACAGTGAGACCTCAACTTACAAACACCTTACAAACTTTTCATCTTAAGAACCTCTAATTTATGAAAATTAAGGCTTATAATAAGCACTATTTTCATAATACACACCTACCACGGCTGGCGGAGTGATCTTCGGCGGAAGCACACGACCGAACAGCGCTCCAGCTGGCGCTACTTTGCACACCGCCTCTCATTAAATGCACACGTCGATCGCCTACTTAGAGCTTTTTGCTGATAATTTTACTATGGTGGGACCGAAAAAACCCACCACAGGCTCGTGTTCAGGCCAAGAAGACACAAAATAAAATCACCGTCGCTGAGTCCTCATGTAATGTGCCTCTCTTTGTGACTTTATGATACAATACAGTGTATTTCTTTCATTACAATACAATAGCACATTTATTATACATAGAATAAGGTATGTTGTGTGTAGTTTTAAGGCTTATTTCGTTGAAAAGTATATTTTATGGAAACCCGGGAACGGATTATTCCCATTTTAATGGTTTCCTATGGGAATTTTTTTTTTAGATACACACTTTTCGCCTTACACACTCTGTCTGGGAACCAATTAAGTTCGTAAGTTGAGGTCTCACTGTACTTTTCAAACACGATTGATTATTAAATGTTCAGTTGTAAAATATTTCTGTTTTGTTTTCTTAAAATAGTAGCAAACATGATATTTTCATGATTGACAAGTTGAAATATGGGTAATTATTCACAAGTATATCTTTGACACATATCAACCCCGGCGTATTACGAGGCTTTTCTGGTTTCAAAAGTTTACAGGTATGTCAATGCAACCACAAAATATTGTATTTTTGTTTTACAGCGACGTCAGCGGGAGACTGATATGACAGAGGAAAGGGCTCGGAAGGAGCTGGAGCGGGAGTTCCGGCTGCAACAGGTTGATCTTGTCAAGAATATCGAGCAAACTTATAATTGAAAGCAACTACTGGTTTTTCTGGTGTATAAGGCGCACTCAAAAGCCTTGATTTTCTTCAAAAGATGATCCTGCGCCTTATACGCAGGTGCACCTTATATGTGAAGTAACATTGAGCCCCAATAGGTCTTGAAACTACTGTCAGTATCCAGCGACTCCATTTACCCCCGTAGAAGTAGTGCGTAACCAACCCCAACCTCTACTGTAGCGCCTTATAATGTGGTGTGCCTTATATTTGGAAAAGTTTTATATATTTCTATATTATGTTTGTAAAACTTTTGTCAGTCATTGAAGGTGTGTCTTATACTCTGGTGTGCCTCTTATACTCTGGTGTGCCATATATATGGACAAAGTTTGAACATATACCATTCATCAGGGGTGCGCCGTATACTTCAGTGTGCATTATATAAGGAAAAAGTTTGAAAATACACCATTCATTGGGTGTCCGCCTTATACTCCAGTGTGCCTTATACAGTATATGGAAAAAGTTTTAAAATACATTATATTTCGGTGCACCTTATATGTGGGTAAAGTTTTAAAATACACCATTCATTGAGGGTGCGCCTTATACTACGGTGCACCTTATATGTGGGTAAAGTTTGAAAATACACCATTCATTGCGGGTGCGCCTTATACATGGAAATAGTTTCAAAATACACCATTCATTGGGGGTGCGCCTAATACTCTGGTGTGCCTTATATATGGAAAAAGTTAGAAAATACGCCATTCATTGCGGGTGCGCCTTATAGTCCGGTGCACCTTATATGTGGGTAAAGTTTGAAAATACACCATTCATTGCGGGTGCGCCTTATACATGGAAATAGTTTTAAAATACACCATTCATTGGGGGTGCGCCTAATACTCTGGTGCGCCTTATATATGGAAAAAGTTAGAAAATATGCCATTCATTGGGGGTACGTCTTATACTCCGGTGCACCAAATATATACATAAAGTTTGAAAATACACCATTCATTGAGGGTGCACCTTATACTCCGGTGCACCTTATATATGGGTAAAGTTTGAAAATACACCATTCATTGGGGCTGCGCCTTATACTTTGGTGCGCCTTATACATGGAAATAGTTTGAAAATACACCATTCATTGGGGGTGCGCCTAATAATCTGGTGCTCCTTATATATGGAAAAAGTTAGAAAATATACCATTCATTGGCGGTGCGTCTTATACTCCGGTGCACCTTATATGTGGATAAAGTTTTAAAATACACCATTCATTGGGGGTGCGCCTTCCATTTGGAAAAAGTTAGAAAATGCACCATTCATTGGGGGTGTACCTCATACTCCGGTGCGCCTTAATCACTGGAAAATACCGTATTTGTAGATCAAATTTTGCAAATAAAAAATGCAATGTATCAATCCCACAGGAGCTAGTCGATGACATGAAGAGACAAGTGGAGGAGGAGGTGAAAAAGAAAGACGAGGAGCAGAGGAGCCTGGCGCGACGACAGAAAGAAGAGGAAGAGAAGGGGAAAGGGGGACAACAAGATGAAGATAGGTGGAAAATAGTCGAAGGGAAAGCGAAGGAGGAGGAGAAAGAGAAAATGACTCGGAGTGCGGAGGATGACAAGAGGAGGAGGCAGGTAAAGGAAGAACATGAAATGAAGGTGGAGGTGGAACAGACAGAGGGGGAGGTAAAACAGAGGACCGATGAAGATGACGAGGAGCTACGGGAAGAACTGACGATGAGCAAGGAAGAAGCAGGCAGGAAAGGAAAAGTGGAAAAAGAAATCAGCGAAAGCAAGATAGAGGAAGTGGAAAAAAGGAGGAAGGCGATGGATGATGGGATGCCAAACCAGGAGGAAGGAGAAAAGAGGAAACAGGAAGTGGAGGTGATACAAATGCAAGAAGAGGAAATGGAAAAGGAGGATGAAAAAAGGACAGCAAGCAAACTACTGGACGAGGATGAGGAAAAAAAGGTGAGATTTTTGGAAAAGGAGGAGAGCAGATGTGAGGAGAAAACAGGGAGACCGATGAGGAACGCCGGAATAAAAAAGCAAAGTCAACCCAGGAAAGAAAGCAGCCAGAATCTTGAGAAAAAGGACAACCGAAAAAAAGAAGCTGTAAGAAAAAAGGAGGAGGAAGAAAAAACGAGGAGTGAAGAAGAACCAAAAGATGTGGAAGTGGAAATTAGGAGAACGAAGCAGGAAATTGAAAAGAAGGCAGAAGAGCAGGAGATGACTAAACAGGAAATGAAGGTGAAACAGGAACAGGGCAAACAAGAGAACGAGACAAGAACCGAGGAGAAACAAGGTATGATGAGAACCAACTTGGAATATGACGTCGGGAGTTGGCGGAAAGCAAACCGGAGGACTGAGAAAGTCGAAAACAGGAACAAGAATGACGAATGTAAGAAACATGAGGAGCTACCAAGAAAATCTCCAGACGAACATCAGAGGAGGAAGATGGATGAAGAAGACATGATGATGAAAGTGAAAGAGGAAATGGAGGTGAAGAAGAAGAAGGATGAAGATGAGAAACGTCTAGAGGAGGTGAAAAGTGTGAAGCAGAAGAACGAGAAGATGATGACTGACACGAAAAAGAGCGACGAAGAGGACGACAACGTAGAACCTCTGATGAAAAACCAACACCAAAGACACTCCAGCGAACCAAACCTTCACCAGAACATCCCCAGGAACATTCAGCAGAGCTCCTCATACCAATCCCAACCCGCCCGGTTGATGGATCAAAGGAGGCTTTCATGGATCGACGTATGCTCAAAAATAGAAAACAAGAACAGGCACACAAGATGTGCCGCCTCCACGAGACAATCTAGAAGGTTCTGCCGGGACAACCGCCTTCCTCCGCTTTGTCCGGACGTGCTTCTACGGGCTGCCGGCAGCGACTCCCTGCAGGAGGTACGCCACTCAAATCCCGTTTCCACCAAGACCGAAATTTAAATACAGTAAAGTCTCGTTATATCGATATTCTTGGGAGTTGGAAAAAATATTGATATAACCGGACTATCGATATATCCGATCCTGCGGCATGTAAATTTTCTCCTTGCGTTCATAGAAATAGTATCGTAATAAGCAGTACTATCGATATAACCAATATCGATATAACGAGACTTTACTGTATGTATTTAGATTAGATGAGATGAAGCTTTAATTGTCTCACAGTGGAGAAATTTCATAGCAACAAAAACAAAATACAGTGATCCCTCAGCTTACGAACTTAATTGGTTCCCAGAAAGTGTGTGTAAGGTGAAAAGTTTGTCTGCCAAACATTTATTTCCCATAAGAAACCATTAAAATGAGAATAATCTCTTCCCAGGGCCCCATAAAACATAATTTTCTACTAAATAAGCCTTAAAACTACACAAAATATACCTTATTTTATGTATAATAAATGTGCTATTGTATTGTAATTAAAGAAATAAACTACTCCATATTAAAGTTGTTTTATTTACCTTTGTGATGGTCGTTGACGACTTAATGGAATGGAGTGGGAGGGAGAGAGAGGGAGGGAGTTACTGTTTGGGAGGAGAGTCACCTTCTATGAGGACTGTCCCCTGGTAGCTGCTTTTCGTTAATCCAAATCAACAAACGTTTTTCAACTTCTTTTATTGCCTGAGACCGTTGCTTAGACAACACAGAAAAACCCTTAGCCACACGTAGCAATGGTCGACTTAGCGTACTGGTACGCTAAGTCACACAAACGCACACCTCGTTCCGTGTTTTTCGATGATCTCCTTCTTCTGCTCGAGCATCATTTTCTTTTGTGTCTTCTTTGGCTTAACACTAGCCTGTGGTGGGGTCTATTTAATAGCAAAAATACTCCACTCGATAGCAAACCACGTCTGAACTCAAACAGAGGGGTTGTGGAAAAGTAGTCCACCAACCACCGTGGCGCTGTTGGACCATGTGGTTTGGTGTTCATCCGCCGAATACTAGTCCGCCGGCCACCGTGGTGCTGTGTGGTTTGGTTTGTCCGTCGAAAACTAGTTCGTATGCCAAGAATATTCTCGCGAATTTAATGTTCGTAAGGCGAAAAGTTTGTGAGCTAAAAAATTCGTAACCTGAGGTATCACTTTTCAGGCGCTGCTGTAAAGGCAGCCACTCTCGCAGCGCCATTTTGTAGTCAAAACAACAACCTAAATAACAAATAATGTGACACAACACAAAAGACACACAATCTGAAGTACTCTCTGCACCCTCTTTGTTGTTTGAAGCAGAGGGAAGGATCAAAGCGTCCTTTTCACCAGTGGATCAGGGAGATCATGGTAAAATGTGCGCGTCTGCTACAAGCTAAATGCTGAAAGCAAACACACGGCATCCATTGACGAAAAGAGATTGTCTCACATTTCCCACGTACTGTAAATCCGCTTCAATTCCAAGCCGCGACACTTCCGCATACACATCGGCGCTCTGCTGAACAAAGCGAAGGGTGTGAAAATGCGGCCCATTACAGGTGCAAAAAAAGCACAGTTGCGCCACAGCTGTCCAGCAATGACAGTCAAATGGCACAGACATTTCGAGCAATCAAAAACAGTGCTGAACATGAATAGCACCTGTCAAAAGAAATTCCAAGATACCGTATTTATAATCAGATGTAATAGGAATAATTTAACTCAAGATGAGTCCATTTTATGTCTTCCCAGGTCACCATCTTGGTTCTGGAGGACTTGCCAGGTTGCAGTTTATCCACACTGGCTCAGTGTACACGACTCCAGTCTCTGACTATGAGGAAATGCGGGCTGAAGGTCTTGGAAGGAATCAGAGGATTAGCGGATCTGTGCTACATCGACGTGCCGGTGAGCGCTCGGTTGGCCATCTTGAACTGTCAAAGATCTTATTTCACTTGATTTTATGTATTTATTCATTTATTTATTTGTGTATTTATTTATAGGCTATACATATAGCCTTAAAACTACACACAACATACCTTATTCTATGTATAATAAATGTGCTGTTGTATATGTAATGAAAGAAATACACTGCATTGTATCATAAAGTCACTTTATTTACAACATTTATGGCTTGATGGAATGGCGTTGGAGGTCGAAGGTCAAAGGGAATTGCTGTTTGGAAAGAGGCGCATTACATGAGGACTGTAATTAAAGAAATAAACTGTTCTCTAAAATAAAGTTTTATTTACCTTTTTGATGGTCGTTGATGGCTTATGGAAGGAGAGTCACCTTTCATAAGGACTGTTGGTAACTTAACCTCTGGTGCTGTTCGGTCGTGTGCTTCCGCCGAAGATCACTCCGCCAGCCGTGGTGGGTGTGTATTATGAAAATAGTGCTTATTATAAGGTTTAATTTTCATAAATTTGACGTTTGTTAGACAAAAAGTTTGTAAGATAAGGTGTTTGTAAGTTGAGGTGTCACTGTACGTTTAATTTCTAAGCGCCTTTCAAAACTCTCAAGGACACTTTACAGTCACGGGATTTTTTTTTTTTTTTTTGTGTGGGTGAGCAGCGGCAGCCATTCGCGCCAGCGTTCACTCTACCTTCATTTATTTATCCATTTGTACCGCTATCTTTTTATTTATTTATTTATATCTTTTTATCTTATTTATTTATCGATCTTTATTTATTTATCTATTTGTATCTTTTTGTCTTTTATCTTATTTTTTTAATTTTTTTATCTTTTAATCAATTTATTTATCAATCAATATTTATTTATCTATTTATCTATTTTAATCTTTTTATTTTCTCGATCTATTTATTTGTTTGTTTATTTCGTCATCCATTTATCTTTTTATCTTATTTATTTATTTATTTATTTATTGATCTTTATTTATCCATTTGTATCGTTTTATCCTATATCTTTTTATCTTTTATCTTATTTTCTTATCTTATTTATTTATTTCTCAATCTTTATTTATTTATCTATTTGTATCTCTATCTTTTTGGATTGGATTGGATTGGATTTGCCTTTATTATTTTTTATCTTTTTATTTATTTATTTATTAATCTATTTATGTTTTTATCTTATTTAGTTATCGATCTTTATTTATTTATCTGTATCTTTTTGTTTTATCTTATTTTTTAAAATCTTTTCTTATTTATTTATCAATATATATTTATTTATCGATGTATATGTTTTAATCTGTTTATCTTATCTATCTATTTATTTATTTGTTTCTTTATTTTGTCATATATTGATCTATCTTATTTATTTATTGATCTTTATCTATTTATATCTTTTTATCTTTTATGTTATTTTCTTATTTGTTTATCGATCTTCATTTATTTTATCTTATTTTATCCTTTTTATGTTTTTTTTATGTTTGTTTGTATGTTTGTTGTTTGTATGTTTTTTTATGTTTTCACCTTATATATTTATTTATTAATGTTTTTATCTATCTATCTATCTATCTATCTATCTATCTATCTATCTATCTATCTATCTATCTATCTATCTATCTATCTATCTATCTATCTATCTATCTATCTATCTATCTATATATATATATATATATATATATATATATATATGT
>NC_142738.1:4775000-4835000 GCF_051943395.1 Hippocampus bargibanti | reverse complement strand
AACACCTTGGCCTCCCTGCGCCAACTTTTCAGCGCCTCCTGGTTGCCACATTTGCACACGCTCACGCTAGCGCACAACAGGTAATCCAGACTGTGACGGAGAATAGTGTAAACATATTCATTGACGAGCCGCAGCGTCAGTTATGCAGTGAGAACTGAAACAAAAAAGGCTACCATTGCCAAGGTAATAATGCTCATTTTTGCTATATTGATTGAACAATATCAAGGATTTGTATCATGGCATATTAAAGTATTGTGAAATGCTTCAATATTTTATCTATCTGTCTATCCAACTAGCGATCTATATAGGTAGCTATCTATATATCTAACTACGTAGATAGCTATCTAGCTATCTAGATAGGTAGGTATCTATCTATCTATCTATCTATCTATCTATCTATCTATCTATCTATCTATCTATCTATCTATCTATCTATCTATCTATCTATCTATCTATCTATCTATCTATCTATCTATCTAGCTAGGTAGCCATCTAGCTAGCTAGGTAGCCATCTAGCTAGCTAGGTAGCCACCTATCTAGCTACGTAGCCATCTATCTAACTAACTAGCTAGCTAGTTATCTAGCTAGGTAGCTATCTATCTATTATCTAGCTATCTATCTATTTAGCTAGGTAGCTATCTATTTATATATCTAGCTAGGTAGCTATCTATCTATTATCTAGCTATCTATTTATCTATTTAGCTAGGTAGCTATCTATTTATCTATCTAGCTAGGTAGCTATCTATCTATCTATCTAGTTAGGTAGCTATCTAGCTAGCTAGTTATCTCTCTAGCTATGTAGCTAGTTATCTATCTAGCTAGCTAGGGAGCTATTTATCTATCTATCTAGCTAGCTAGCTAGGTAACTAGTTATCTATCTAGCTAGGTAGCTATCTATCTATCTAGATAGATATCTATCTAGCTATCTATGTAGCTAGCTCGCTAGCTACAGTAGGTGTCTACATGTAGTAAACATTAAAATGTCAATCACATTGAGCTGTTTTATAATATTCTGACTATTGTGACAGAGCCACATAATGTAACCAAAATGTAAATAATGGCCCCCGGTGTGATGTATTACACTTGTAAACTACAAGCTATTAATAAACATGGAATGAATAGTACTTGACCTACAGAGTCAATCCAAAGTTTATTTTTTTTGGGGGGAGGGGGGCATCTCATGAGATTGTGTACCTCAAAGAGAACGTGTGGTGCTCTTAAATTGTCCTTTTTTATGTGTTCAAGGCTCACGCACTTGCCTGACATGTCTGTTGCCGTATCGTTAGCTTACCTGGACCTGCGTTTCAACTGTCTGTCAGGTAATTGAGCTCTTAATTGCAAGCACCCAAAAAAACTAATACTTCCTGATTGATCAGCAAAAAAAAAAATCTCTCTCAAGATTTGCAGGGCGTGACCCGCAGCTTGGAAGGTTGCATTTCCTTGGATGAAGTCCACCTTGCTGGGAATCCTCTCCAACGGGAGAGCGGCTGGAGGTGAGAAGACCGCGAGAAAAAAAAAATGTAATAAAATAAATTAACATACAGTGAAAAATATCCCGCGGACCGCTCAGGGTGATTTGTCAAAGCAACACATTCCTGGAATGTCATAGAACTTCCCTTTGGGATCAATGAAGTATCGAGCGACATTCCAACTGCAAATCCAGAGTTTACCACCACCGATGTTCTGTGGAACATGCTGTGGCTTTCTTTAAAGCAACCCACCTTCAACCCCTCAATCATTCCAGTCTCTCAAATAACATGCTTCTGTCGTTCTTTCTTAATTTTGAATCTAACCATTCCCATTTCCAAATACTCACAGTATTCTGCCTACGAAGCTATTTTTCCACATTCTTCAAATTCCCATGACAGTGATACCTCAGCTTACGAACGCTTTAGCTCACAAACTTTACAAACATTAAATTCGCGAGAATATAATCTTGGCATACGAACTAGTTTTCGGCGGACGAACCGAACCGCACAACGGTGGCTGGCGGACTAGTTTTCCACACCCACTTCCTTTGAGTGCAGATGTAGTTTGTTATCGAGTGTAGTACTTTTGCTTATTATTGGACCGAAAAAGACCCCACCACAGGCTAGTGTTAAGACGAACAGGACACAAAAAATTACGGTCGAGCAGAAGAAAATCATTGTGTACGTTTATGTGACTTAGCGTCCGAGTACCAGTACGCTAAGTCGACCATTGCTGCATGGGGCTAAGGGATTTTCTGTGTTGTCTAAGCAACGGTCTCAAGCAATAGAAGAGGTTGGAAAACTTTTGTTGATTTGGATTAACGAAAAGCAGCTAGCAGGGGACCGTGTGAGTGAGGGTATTATCGCAGAGATGGATGATATGCCGTGGAATCTTTGTAAAATACGCTCAGTAGAAGTTATTTGAAGTGATTTTACAAATATGGACACAACTTGTCCGGAGGCGTCGGTAGTCCTTTAAAATCTCCCTTTGTCACACTCATTTGAACTGTTTTCATTATATTTATACATTAAATCTATCTTGTTTTTCTTTTACAACCCTCAAATTGTACATTTTACTTCACCTCTGTACCATACGAGTGCAAATGCTGCAGGATTTGCCTTCTCAAATGTTGATGTTATGTGTTAAATATGTACAAAAAGCTTCTCCGGGATTGTCTTGGTGATCAAAACCGGATTCATAAACCATTCTGTAAGCGGTTCCAAAAAAAGTTAAAGTAAACTTGGACTACCTTCCAAAAAAGCCATTAATGCTTGGCCTTGGTGTAATTACGTTACAGATTTTTATTTTTTTGTTTCTAAGAGCAAACTGGCGGAGCTAAATACAAACGGTACAACTTTGCTCTAAGGATTTCTCCCCCCCTACTGTCTCAAAGGAGCGATATTATGCAATGTTTTCCACTGATTAAAACGATTCCCTGGTGTCTCGATAAAACGTCTCTAACATTCTTCCGTCAAAATCAACATCGGATTAACGAATTACGGAACACTTACACGTTAATTAGATCCTAGTCACATTGCTTCAATCACACAAAAATATTTTGGACCGTTTTTGTTAGCATAAACGTGTTCGTGGGAGAGGTAAACAAAGATACTTTTGAATTCCAGAAAATTAATCGGTGAGCTAACAACTGCATAAAAGCCATGTTTTATTTAATTTGCCTTTTGTGGTCTGACCAGCGCTTTATCGGCACCCCCGGAAAGAAAAAACAAAACTTGAAAAAATTCGGGAATGGCGCACCACGTCACTTTTTCATTCCGAATAAATTCGGGAATGGCAGCGAATGAGTTAGAAATACAGTAAAGTCTCGTTATATCGATATCGGATATATCGATAGTCCCGGTTATATCGATACTATTTCTATGCACGCACGGAGAGAATTACATGCAAACGGGGTCGGATATATCGATAGTCCCGGTTATATCGATATTTTTTCGGACTCCCTTGAATATCGATATAACGAGACTTTACTGTATATATTTCTTCCCCAAAATGTGGGAACTTAAAGGCTAGCTTTCCACCCCTCACCATGAACTAAAAGTGACCTCCTCCGGTGCCTAAAAGCGGAATTTACACTTTGTATTTCCACCCGCCCGTCTTTCATCCAGAGCCAGCGAAAATAGTGACAAGCATTGGGAATCTCATCAGCGCAGAGCAAAACACTGATCCCGATAAATTTAGCTTCCACCTTAAGAGCTGCCCGACTTTTTATCGAGGAATATCCTTGCTGTGTGAAATATGGTGAAAGGGAGGATGTGGATATGATATTCAGTAGTGTGTGAAAGTCTTAGATGTGTTGTTTTGACACTGCTACGCTACCTGGGCAGGCAGACACTCGGGAAAGCGCAGACCTCCTGGGAAACGAAAGGGGAAAAAAAGTGTGTTTTTTTATTTGTCATACTTTCTTAGGGAGCAAGCTACTTCCTGGTTCATGGAGAATGGCAAACAGATGGGCGCAACCTTTATTTTTTGTTATATAGCCATAACATAATCACCTGCGTTGTAATATTTGTACTGTGATACCTTGGCTTACGAACTTGTTTCCCAGGCAGAGTGTGTAAGGCGAAAAGTGTGTATCCCAAAAATTAATTTCCCATAGGAAAGTATTAAAATAAGAATAATCCGTTCCCAGGTCCCCATTAAACATAATTTCCTACTTTCTCATTTTCTAAGTCTTAAGACTACACAAAATATACCTTAGTGTATGTATAATAAATGTGCTATGGTATTATAATTAAATAAATAAACTGTACTGTATAATAAAGTCATTTTATTTTCCATTGTAATAGTCGTTGATGGCTTGATGGAATGGATAGCTTTTTGCATAAAATGTCACAAGGAGCTCTGGGTTGTACATCTTGGAAGTTGTGATATTGCAACAGCAACAGATGCAAGCAGACACACTAGAAACATCATTAATAGCTGCTTCCCTTGCTTGTCTTTTCATTTCAAATTGAACTGATGGCTAGTGCGGGTTATTTATCGAGCCTGATTGATGGTAATTTTAACCTTGCAGTCTACACTCTGCCTTTGAACTATCAAAGTTGAAACAAGTCCAAATGTCACTGTTTTCTATTCATTTTGTCACACTCTCTGTTGTCTGCCTGTCTCTTTAATGTTTAAACCACCTCCCCTCACTGCTGCGTTCTTGACCAATCACGTGGCTTTAACCGAAGACTGGGGGCGGGGAATAGAGGACAAAAAAAAGTCGGCAGCCATTTTATTTTAGGAGAACAGGCTCGTTCGCGTACGACACATCACTCTTTGTGGCAGCTGAAAAATAGTTCGTATGCCAAGGTAAAATTTTCATAAATTTCGTAAACCGAAACATTTGTAAGCCAGGGGGTTCGTAAACCGAGGTATCACTGTATTATTAAAGGTAAATGGTGGCAATACAGTATCTTGCAAAAGTATTTGGCCCCCTGGAATCTTGCAACCTTTCACCACATTTCAGGCTTCAAACATAAAGAAATTAAATTTAAGTGGAACAACATTTATTGGATAATTTTTTCAGCAAATAAAAAACTTAAAAGTGGGGCATGCAGTATTATTCAGCCCCTTTAGTTTCAGTGCAGCAAAGTCTCTCCAGAAGTTCAGTGAGGATCTCTGAATGATCCAATGTTGTCCTAACTGACTGATGATGATAAATAGAAACAATGTGTGTGCAATCCGTATAAATGCACCTGCTCTGTGATAGTCTCAGCAAAATGTGGCGCGACAAAGTATTAAAGGACAACCGACACCATTTTTTGCTTCCTAACTGACATCAGAAAAACTTTTATAGCATGTAAAATATATGCGGTGGAATCTTTGTAAAATACGCTCAGTATTAGTCATTAGAAGTGATTTTACAAATTATGGACACAACTTGTCCGGAGACGTCGGTTGTCATTCAACGCAAGGGGGCCGAATAATATTGCAAGCCCCACTTTTCAGTTTATTTGTTAAAAAAGTTTAAATTAATCCAATAAATGTTGTTCCACTTTACGATTGTGTCCCACTTGTTGTTGATTCTTGACAAATAAAATAAAATACATTTCATATTTTTATGTTCGAAGCCTGAAATGTGGCAAAAGTTGCAAGATTCAAGGGGGCCAACTACTGTTGCACGGCACTGTATATAACAAATAACAAATACTATTATATTTGTTCAATGTGTGCATCACCGATGAAAAGGTTTCTTCAGCCAATATCTGTACTTCTTTGAAGGTGTTGGACGGTTCGCTCCTCATCCGAGAAGCTTCGTCAGCAAACTAAAATTTGCTGGTAGCTCTAGCCCTATATATATCTAAGAATTCTGTTGTAGATCGTTACCACGTATGCTTAGTCATGCTGATGAGATGATACCAGGGCGAATGGGGCAATCAGGGCCAGTCATAGACCATAATCAGTCAGGATAATAGAAGTAATCAGATTAGGTTTAGGGAGTAGTCCACTGCTCCCCCCCCCAATATTGCATGGTAATCATTTTTTTGTATTTCAAATCATTCAAAAAAAATTTTTTACTTTGCCAAATCCTCACCACACATTTCTCTTGACGAAAGGAAATCTATTTTCATATTTTTTTAATGACAAGAAATAATGAGGATGTGATATTTTTTTTTTTTGTTGCAGGGAGTGGAGCACACTCCACCTCGGTGAGCTCAAATGAGGTCGGACAGGGTTTTATTTATTTAGATTTGGTACTACGTTTGAAGAGTGCCAGACATCATGCCCGCGGGCGTGCAACAGAATACCGATCTGTGTCAGTGAGACAAAAACACAAGTCAGACTGTGAGCAGACGACAGCAAGCTGTCAATCAACGGTACAGAGGAAGTTCTGAAAAAATAACAAAATAAGAGTGTTGTGTTGAAAGGACAACCGACGCCTCCCGACAAGTTGTGTCCATAATTTGTAAAATCACTTCAAATGACTTCTACTGAGCGTATTTTACAAAGATTGCACCGCATATAGCTATATTTTGCGTTTTAAGACTCGCGCTGAAGTCTTGTTTTCGAGTTGATGACGATGCCTGACGTGACGTCACGGAGGGAACGCCCCCGAACGAGAAAGCGACACACAAAGCATTTTGTGTACTTTGTTTGGTCTGAAAACTTTGTGTTGATCCGTGTTGATGGCGAAATTAGAAGGGGAGAAAAACATAAATAACGCGATGGTGAATCGTTGTGTGTTTCACCAAGACTACTATTTGATACGAGTTGACACAAATTCCCAGCAGACAAATCAGCCATTTCCAACGGAGCTTGGGTGCCATCTTGTGCATTTTCTGGTGCGCTACATTGGAGTCCGGACGCCTCAAAATGAGACGGAAAATTTTGAACATCTATTTTGTTCGTCACCTTCCAAAACAAAAACCATCCTTGTAGCCCAAGGGTGTTTTTTTTTTTGAAAAACGTTTTGTTATTATTGACGGTCCCCAGCGTCCCGCAGAGTTGCCAGCCCCACATATTCCCACATTTGGTTGTCCTCAGAAACGTCTGTTTCTCTGACAGATAGTTGAGATTCCTCTGCTCGGACATCCTTAGCCTCGGGCTGCCATTTCAACACCCCTCACTCACAGAGCCTGCCACTCAGCAGGTCCCTTAACCTCCCCACATGGCCCTGCTACGTAACTAACAACACTTGTAATGACTATCTATCTATCTATCTATCTATCTATCTATCTATCTATCTATCTATCTATCTATCTATCTATCTATCTATCTATCTATCTATCTATCTATCTATCTATCTATCTATCTATCTATCTATCTATCTATCTATCTATTCTATCTATCTATCTATCTATCTATCTATCTATCTATCTATCTATCTATCTATCTATCTATCTATCTATCTATCTATCTATCTATCTATCTATCTATCTATCTATCTATCTATCTATCTATCTATCTATCTATCTATGTAGTTGACTATCTATCTATCTATCTATCTATCTATCTATCTATCTATCTATCTATCTATCTATCTATCTATCTATCTATCTATCTATCTATCTATCTATCTATCTACTAGTTGACTATTTATCGATATCTATCTATCTATATCTATCTATCTATCTATCTATCTATCTATCTATCTATCTATCTATCTATCTATCTATCTATCCATCTATCCATCTATCTATCTATCTATCTATCTATCTATCTATCTATCTATCTAGTTGACTATTTATCTATCTATCTATCTATCTATCTATCTATCTATCTATCTATCTATCTATCTATCTATCTATCTATCTATCTATCTATCTATCTATCTATCTATCTATCTATCTATCTATCTATCTATCTATCTATCTATGTAGTTGACTATTTATCGATCTATCTATCTATCTATCTATCTATCTATCTATCTATCTATCTATCTATCTATCTATCTATCTATCTATCTATCTATCTATCTATCTATCTATCTATCTATCTATCTAGTTGACTATCTATCTATCTATCTATCTATCTATCTATCTATCTATCTATCTATCTATCTATCTATCTATCTATCTATCTATCTATCTATCTATCTATCTATCTAGTTGACTATCTATGACTATCTATCTATCTATCTATCTATCTATCTATCTATCTATCTATCTATCTATCTATCTATCTATCTATCTATCTATCTATCTATCTATCTATCTATCTATCTAGCTATCTAGTTGACTATCTATCTATCTATCTATCTATCTATCTATCTATCTATCTATCTATCTATCTATCTATCTATCTATCTATCTATCTATCTATCTATCTATCTATCTATCTATCTTTATTTATTTATGTTACTTTGTTATATTTATGTATTTATGTATGTTTTTATTTAGTTATTTACTTACAAAAAGCAAAATAATTTTTGTGTGTGTTAGAAACAGACATCGAGTAGGAGAAACAACCAGTGTTGAGTTATTGGTGTACCTGGTGTTTGTAAATGTTTTCGGGGGGAGGAGTAGGTTCCTTTTTAACCTTAAAATTAACTTCAAAATTAGCAGCAAAATGTCACGCATCGGGTCTATTCAAGCTGCTTTAAAATGGTGGTTATTAGAGTTGATGTCCGAATTTTGTGTTCAAATCAAAATGGCCGACTTCCTGTTTAGTTTTCGATGTACCTGCCTGGGACTTTTCTTTGCGTTCTGACACTTGATTTTCCACAGAACACTACTAAGTGTTTCTTTGGGGGTGGGGGGGTCGTGTTCAGATCCCGTAAAATACCATACAGATATTTACATCAGGAAATACCCTTATAGCTGGAACATCACGTCTGTCCAACAGCCGAGTTTTCTCTCGTTCTCAGACGCACTCTGCAAGCAGAAATTTTCAGTCTGAATATAATCGATGGCACGGATGAAGACATCTTCCGGACGCGCTCTGCTGTGTCCAGGCGGTTCGATTCTGACTCGGGTGTTCTCAGCTTGATCCGCACGCAACTTCATCAGATAAACGATTTACAGCGGCAGCAGGCAGAGCAACTCAGGTCAGTTAATTTTGATATCAACGCAGATGCCATGCTTTCCCGTAAAGCATGTGGGATATTCCAAACAATGGTAAAATGATCTATCCTGAATGAACTGAGATTCTACCCCTGACTTCTTGGCCGTTTGCCGCCCATTGCTACCATTGAGTACAAAAATTTGGAGGATTTCTTGCCAAAATTAAACCTTCATTTTGTAACTCATTATACCAGGTCCCGTTTTCCGCCTTCACGGGCCGAATAAAATGATGCGACGGGCCAGATTTGGCCCGCGGGCCTTGACATTGACGTCTGTCGTCTAACGGGTGCATAACGTAACCCAGTCTCCACCGTAGCACTTTATAATGTGGTGTTCCTTATACAGGTAATATCCAAGTTACGACCGGGTCAAACGGTCGTAAGTCAAAATCCATTATAAATGGCCGACGTGACGTTTACACGACAGGATAGTATACGATGCAAATCTGTTGTTTTTAAGCAACTTTTTCTATTGAATACTATAATATACCAAACTGTTTACAGTTCATTGATAAATTTTATAACTTTTAGTGTCATTTTAATCATTTTATATTTCATATGATCATTTTTTATTACTGTATAACTGTACCTGTAATGTATACAAAACTGTTTACTGTACAGTTCATTTATAAATGTTATACTTACCTTTTAGTGTCATTTATATCATTTTATATTTCGTATTATCCATTTTTATTACTGTATAACTGTACCTGTAATGTATACAAAACTGTATAGTTAATTTATGAATTTTATACTTACCTTATAGTGTCATTTTTATCATTTTATATTTCATATTATTGATTTATATTTTATATTTAGATTTTATATAGTGCGTTAAAGAAAACACTTATACGTAAAGAACACTGCTGTTGAAAAATCGCTCTCCCTGCTAACAGCCAGAAAATGTCGCCCGACACACACTCTCGGACTCAGGCGGACGCCGAAGGAAAAAAAAAGCAGTGTACAGTACTACAGGAGATGTTGCAGAGACTGTATCTGCACTGTATAATAAAAAATGTCATGTCACACACTAGCACAGCAATCTACTGCGTGACTACACTCAATACCATAGTTATTATGGTAACCATAGTTACACTCAATACCATAGTTATTATGGTAACCATAGTTATTATGGTATTGAGTGTAGTCACGCAGTAGATTGCTGTGCTAGTGTGTGACATGCTGGCTGGCCAAAATTGTAGTAAGTGTTGCGGTGCCAGGCATAGAAATAAATAAATAAATAAATAAGGGTCTGGTGGTCGTAAGTACGGTTGGTCGTAAATCGCGCCGGTCGTAACTCCGATGTTACCTGTATATGGAAAACTTTTTTCAAATGTCATTCATTCATTCATTCATTCATTCATTCATATAATCCGGTGCACCACGGTAATCGAGCAGCGCAGCGAGCGACAAACAAAACCGGGTGATCCAAAAGACACCTTATCTTTTTATTCTCGTCTTGAGTGATCCTCGAGCCGACCAGGAATGCGGCGCTACCTTCTTGTTATGTCTGATGCACAGGGTGTAGCTAGCCTTAAGACAACGTTCATCTATTTTCACAAGACCTTCCACGTCGCCGGCCCCCTCAGTGCATCTCGGACCACCAAGGCTTAAAAAAAAAAATAAAACGCCGCTCAACTTTCCACTGGTCTCAGTGACCCATTTCAATTACCAACCACAAAAGATGAAAAGTGGCACGGACGACTCCCAAAGGTCACACCGAGGACTGCCATGGCTTGAGGGAACGCCGGTAGCGCGCCTCAACCCCCTCACAGCCTGCCCTCTAGCCCCCCCCGGCCATCGGACAATGTGCCAGTTTGTGGTCTTTGCGGGGAACAGCGCCGCCATTTAACCCCGTGGCCCGACCCGGTGTCACCGCAAGGCTTAGACGCACATTTGACCACACGCCCGTGTCGGAAAGGTGGAGGAACCATGGGGTCCGGCGGGAGTACAGTTTCACAACTTTTCCCTACAGGAAGCAGGATGAAAGAGCGCTTCGTAGACAATATCGCTTTTACTTTTAAACTTAAGACCGCTGCAAAGTGGTCCAATATGTTTGGACGGATACTTGAAAAATACAGTGAAGACGTGTTACGACGAGAAGGCGGAAGGTTCACAAAGAGGCTGTTGTGGTGAGAAATAGAGTCCCTGGAATTTAGCCCAAATGACTGCTTAAAGACAAAATAGCAGACTTCCTGTTGAATTCTTTTTAGTCTGTCCTGTTATAGGACGGACATGTCCATCAAATTTTGTCTGTGTACTGGTATCAGCAGCGTTTTTTTTTTTTTTTTTACTTTAGGGCACAGGTGTCAAAGTCAAGGCCCGCGGGCCAAATCCGGCCCGCCACATCATTTTTTACGGCCCGCGAAAGCAAATCAAACTTGTTAAATTCCATGATGATTGCTAAAATCTGAGCCAAAATGTCATATTTTTGGATGTCAACCACAATAAAAGTCATTATTCTTGACTTCAGATTTGAAAACGAGTTATTCATTAATTTGCTGTGTGCTCTATATGTAATATTTGAAGTGATTTAAACATTCTAATGGGTTCCCCAAATTAACGGCCCTCGAGAGGAAACCATAACTACAATGTGGCCCGCGGCAAAAAATGACTTTGACACCCTTGCTTTAGGGGGAAAAAATCCTCAATAGGCCTTCTGAAATGGCATGCTCCACCCATATGGAATGCTATACACCAAAATAAAAGCAATTATTTGGGAAAATTCCATATTTGGAATTCGTCAAATCTTAGAATTTGCCCCAAAATTGTCAGAATGGAAAACTTCCTCTCAAAATTGGGTTTAGGTCTAGGACTGTGATAGTTTTTCCACATGATTCTTTTCAAGCAGTGTGTAACCTGAAAACATGATAATCTGTCCACTGCGGTAACCAACGTCCTTGAAAGGGTTCGGGTTGAAATATTCAGCGATATGTCATCAGAATCGGTATCGGAAATCCTTTAATAGTCCAACAATGGGGACATTTGCATGTTATGTAAATTAGGGAAATTTGCATTCAGGGCTCTTTTTATTTTTATAATTATTTTTATTTTTTGCTTTTTGACTCATTCACTGCCAGAGGTGCAAAAAAATTGTCCACTCCAGTTTCAGGGTTTTTGACATTGTCACTCGAATTCCAGGACCCGCAGAATATTGAGTTTTAGGACTACATCAACATTCAGTGCAGCGAAAGAAACCTTAGATTTTGTTCTTTCATGAGAAAAAAAAGAGTTTATCCCTAAATTCTATGGGTCTGGAGTTATATGAGCTTGAAATGAGGGCGGCTGTCCAAAATACAATGCAATACATAAATCAGAATCAGAAAACCTTTATTTGGCCCACAATGGGGAAATTTGCAGTCCATGGCAGCAATTTGAAAAGGGGATGGGGGGGTGAAAGGATAGAAAAACAAGATATTCTAAGCATAGTGAAATAAAAATCTCAGCAGACTGAGATGTATACTGTAAATGTGCAAAACCGTTTCATAAAAAGCTGTACATAGTGCAAGTATCACGAAAGGTATATTGATGTATGTAGCTGTATTGCATCAACCCATATTTACAGTACAAGAGTCCAGTTTTTTTCCCCCCACGTGATTATTGAGAATTGAGAAGCCTGACAGCAGTCGGTAGGAACGAGCGGCGGTACCTCTCCTTCTTGCAGCGCGGGTGTAACAGTCTCTGGCTGAAGGCGCTACCCAGTGCTGTCAAGGTGGGCGGGAGGGGCTGTCCATCATAGCTTTTCGTTTAGCAAGCGTTCTTCTGTTGCCCACCTCCTCCAAAGAGTCCAGCGAGCAGCCCAGGACAGAACTAGCCCTCTTGACCAGGCGCTCCAGTCGTTTCCTGTCCCGGGTGGTGATGCTGCCTGACCAGCAGAAAATTCCATAGTGGATGGCTGAAGCGACCACAGAGTCATAGAAAGTCTATAGGAGTGATTATTGGTTTATATAGCGCTTTAACAACAGTTGAAGCTGGAACAAAGCGCTAACATGGAAAAGAGGGAAATGCTTCCCTCTTGTGGAACAGAAAAACATTTCTAGAGACAATGGCCAGCGCTTTATCGGTACCCAAGCATGAAAAACCAAAACCCAAACAAATTCAGGAATGGCGCTCGACATCATAGTTTCAATTCCCGAATAAATTCGTCAATGGCGGTGAATTAGTTAATTACATGTCCTTGAAATGTCGATCTAACGTTACTATGCTCCATTTCGAGCCTTTTGAATTTTTCATTGATTTGGATTACATACTTGCATACGCGTTTTGCAAATACAGTAAAGTCTCGTTATATCGATATTCAAGGGAGTCCGAAAAAATATCGATATAACGGGACTATCGATATATCCGACCCTGTCTGCATGTAATTTTCTCCGTGCGTGCATAGAAATAGTATCGATATAACCGGGACTATCGATATATCCGATATCGATATAACGAGACTTTACTGTACATGTATTTTCCGGACTATAAGGACTTTCAATGAATGACATTTTAAAAAACTTTTTCCATATATAAGGCGCACTGGATTCTAAGGCGCATGGTCATCTTTTGAAAAACCTTTAGCTGCGCCTTATAGTGCGGAAAATGCAGTGCAAGCACTGAAATTACAGTAAAGTCTCGTTATATCGATATTCAAGGGAGTCCGAAAAAATATCGATATAACCGGGACTATCGATATATCCGACCCTGTCTGCATGTAATTTTCTCCGTGCGTGCATAGAAATAGTATCGATATAACCGGGACTATCGATATATCCGATATCGATATAACGAGACTTTACTGTACTTGTTAAGTACCTGTTATGATAAACATGTCCACCAATTTCATGTCAATCACAGAAACGGCTGTTGGGGTCTTTTTCGAACATTCTAGGGGGCACTATTCAGGTTCTACTATACAGTACACATACGGATTTTTCAATGATAGCCTATTGAGACTCTGTCAGGTTTTTGTATGTAAACCTTGAGCGCGACAGTGTTTTAGATTCTCGGAGTGACCCCAGAGTGAACCAGCAGGTAAAAGAAGTAGGGTTACTGGGGTCGCTACCCTTCGGACCTCCAGACTCCCTCTCCCTCTTTATCCCACTGTGAGGGGAAGAGGCAGGTCTTTGTAGAGAGGGACGTGGTCTACAGGTTTCTGGCTTTGCTACCCTTGAAACCCCTTCCACCCAGGCCCGAGGACAGAAAGCGGGAATCAGAGACACGCTGCTAATAGATTCATTAAGTTTTCATTGGGGTTCCTTTGTAGCCACTAAATCCCTTCAATGAAAGAGTTACTATATGCGAAGGGTGTCAAACTTGTTTTTTGCCACGGGCCACATGGTAGTTACGGTTTCCACTCGGAGGATGTGATGAATTTGGGGAAGCCATTAGAATGTTTAATCCCCTCTACATATTACATATAGAGCGCACAAGAAATTAATGAATAACTAGTTTTCAAATCTGAAGTCAAGAATAATGACTGTTATTGCGGTTTATATTCGACAATTTGAAATGTTGGTTCAGATTTAGCAAGCATCACGAAATGTTATAAGTTTGATTTACTTTCTCGGGCCGAAGAAAAATCATGTGATGGGCCAGATTTGGCCCCCGGGCCTTGACTTTGAAGTGTCAAAGTCAATATATGCTGTATGCTGTATGCCAGGGGTGTCAGTCATTTTTTGCCGCGGGCCACATTGTAGTTATGGTTTCCTCTCGAGGGCCGTTATGAATTTGGGGAACCCATTAGAATGTTTAAATCCCTTCAAATATTACATATAGAGCATACAGCAAATTAATGAATAACTCGTTTTCAAATCTGAAGTCAAGAATAATGACTTTTATTGTGGTTGACATCCAAAAATATGAAATTTTGGCTCAGATTTTAGCAATCATCATGGAATTTAACAAGTATGATTTGCTTTCGCGGGCCGAAAAAAAATGATGTGGCGGGCCGGATTTGGCCCGCGGGCCTTGACTTTGACACCTGTGCTGTATGCTATATGCTGTTAGGGGACTCGCATCCCTTTTCTTGCAGGTCAACCATAAAGGCTTATGTGACGACTACGAGTAAAAAAGTCTTAGGTTTACGACGGGGTTTCCGTTCTAACGGAAATTACCGTATTTTCCGCTGTATAAGGCGCACCGGAGTACAAGGCGCATCCCCAATGAAAGGTGTATTTTCAATTTCTTTCCTTATTATAAGGCTATCAGGCGCACCTTCGCAAAAGTTTTCCAAGTATAATATATACATATATATATACACATTTTCCAAATATAAGGTACACCACATTTTCAGGCGCGACAGTAGAGGCTGGGGTTACGCACTACATCTACGGGGCGAAGGCGCACCGTCATCTTTGGTAGAAAATGAAGGCTTTTAGGTGTGCCTTATACACCGTAAAATATGATATGTAATTTGTACATCAGTGGGAATATGACGTAGATGAGGTGTTGCAAACATAGTGCCAATGGGCTTTTCTTCATGCCATGTAAAATGCTCTTTGTCGACAGCAAGGCTTCGCGACCACTCGATGCCATCCAACGTTCCTGTGCACACCTGACGGAAGCTTTGCAACTGGCCAAGGAGCAGCGACGCTCCCTAGAACGTGCCCACCTTCACTCTGCCAGTTGGAAAACCTTGGAGGAACGTCTTGACGTGGTTTCACCCGTCAACTGCGACGCAGGCAGAGTGTCGCCATTTTGTGGTGTTCACGGATCTCCAATGGAGGCAACAAGGAGCAGTGTGCAAATAGTGTCACATCATCAAGACTGGGAGCTTCAGAGGTAATTCACTAGCGTTTCTTTGTTCGAGCAAACACAAAAAAGTATTGTTTTGATTGTAATTTGTGAGGGAAATTGTGCTAATGCAAAAAAAAAAAAGGATAAAATATTTCTCCTGCCGACAAATGCAAATACAAAAATTACGATTTAGTATATCCATCCATCCATTTTCCGTACCGTTTCTTCCTCATTAGGGTCGCGGAGGGTGCTGGAGCCTATCTCAGCTGTCTTTGGGGCGGGGGATGATAGAGTGCTTATGAATTTGAAACCGAACAGGGGACACCCTGAATTGGTTGCCAGCCAATCGCAGATTTAATATAATGAGAGTAAAAAAATAAAAATACGCAAACGGGGTCCTCCCTTGTTTTTTTAATGTCATTTTCACTCAAATTTCAGGACCCACAGAATATTCAGTTTTAGAACTACAGAAATATTCAAGACAACGCAAGAAATCTTAGACTCTCTTTTTTCATCAGACAAAAATAGTTAATTCCTCAATTATATCGTTCTGGAGTTACATGAGCTTGAAATGGGAGCGGCTGGACAAAAGGCAAATGCTGCCCCCCTCATGGAAGGGAAAAACATTGCAAGAGGTCTGACCATCGCTTTATTTATCTATTTCTGCCATTATTTTTTTTTTTGGTTTTTGAGGATTTTGTTTTCCCATTATCTCTGTTTGGTATCAGCAACTTTGTTGCATCAGAAGTCGGAGGAGGAGACGCCTTACATGAAGGGGATCCCAACGTGCCGAATAGCATGATTGCCCAACACCATGCGGCAACTGTCATCCAGGTAAAATCATCAGCCACACAAAAAAGACACATGAAAATATTTTTTTGTTCAAGTATTTAAGATAACTATGTCACTTTGTGGCATCCGTGTAAAATATTAGTATGCAAATTGACAAACGAACGTTCGTTTTTCAATTTGCATATTCGGCACCGGCAGCCAATCAGAAGCCTGCTTCTGACTACACCCTGACTGAAAAGTGTACTTGAGAGTTTTGAAAGCCGCCAAGAAAGTGGAGTCCACGTCCACGGCTCGTAGCGTTTTGTTTGTGGCTTTCGCGTTATTGTATAAAACAAATTTGATTAGTTTGATTAGAAAAAAAAATAATCACTTTTTTTTTTTCTTGAAGAAGTTGTCGGCCATCTGGGCCGAGACGTTTTGAAAGTTGTACGCCCGACGTAAAAATTGTACGCCCCGGGCCACCGAGCAGACGCTATTTCAAACACTGCTTTTACGTACGCTATTTAAAGGACAACCGACGTCTCCGGACAAGCTGTGTCCATAATTTGTAAAATGGCTTCAGATGACTTCTACTGAGCGCATTTTAATAAGATTCCACCGCATATAGCTATATTTTACGTTTTAAGACTCGCTCTGAATATTCAGGAAGTCTTGTTTTTGAGTTGGTGACGAGTCCGTACGTGACGTCACTAAAGGAACGCTCCTAACCGAAAAAAAGACACATTGTAGCAGTCCTTCCATCACGTCAATGTATTTTGCTGTACATGTTTGGTCTGAAAATCGTGTTGCACCCAAAAGCCGCCAGAAGAGGGCGTCCAAGCTCCATATAAGGAATTTATCAGCCTGTGGAAACGGAGGTGGCCACAGGAGGTTGCCATTTTGTGCCTCTTTTCTGGTGATCGATTTCCCCCCCAATGTTGCCTCAAAATGGCATGGAATAAATTCTTTAATCGATTGCAAACATGTATGCTTTCCTCTTCAGAACTATTTGAATCATATTCATAACTGGATGTGTAACAAGAAAGCATATTCTCCGAATCTGAAGCCATTGTTTGGATTCTCCAGCAATGCAAGACGTCTTAGCGTGATGTTACAAACTGGGGGCGGGACTTTCTGAAAATGCCCAATTCGCAGCTCAATTTTTTTGCAGATTTTGGACACTTTAAGTCATTTTTATTGGTGTTTTGCATTTGAATAAAAATATCATACTGCATGTTTTGGGTATTTTAGATGCTATAAAACGTTTTTCTGATGTCAGTTAAGAAACAAAAACGTGATGTCGCTTGTCCTTTAAAACGTAAGATGACTCACCATTTTGTGAGGGCATATGGTATTATTTGTAAGATTGCCAACCGCTTTGGGTTGACAGGTAAGTCTTATGAGATTTACGCTGTATTATTTTTTTTTATAAGGGGAAATATAGTTTTCAGAGAAAAAGTTGCAATCGCGCAAGAATAGTTGTGCGCCCATGTGTTAGGAAGGTGTGTCGTGATTTATCAAATTCCAAAGAAGTGTGGTAGTAGGAGGTTCTTCCTCCAATTCCCACGGGGAGCCATAGGATTTAGAGGCACACTGAAGCTCCATTTGTCTTGCAGCAATCTGAAGTCATGCAGAGTTCAGGGGGGGGGGGGGTGAAAGAAAAAAAAAATAGAGCCAAACATGTTTTGTCTTTGGAATGGAATAGCGCGTTGTATTTTAGCACTGCGAGTCATGAGGCGTTCCCCCCCCCCCCCAAAAAAAAATGTGTTTTCCGCATCCAGGCGCAATGGCGAGGCTTCACCTTGAGGAGGAGGTTGGCTGCTGCTCTTGCTGCTGTAACATCCCTGCCGGGTGACGATGATGATTTTGAACTGATTGATGTGGAGGAATTTATCCTGGATGAGGTGTGTAGGTACACCTTTGCTAAGACACACCTTCGCCAAAAAAAAACTGTCCAATTACTGAAAAAAAACCAAAAAACAAATCTAAAGATATGCCGCTGTCTGTTTACTCATTTTAATCTCAATTATTCTTGGACACTATTTTGGACAGTGTAGGCCACAGGTGTCAAAGTCAAAGCCCGTGGGACAAATCTGGCCCACCACATGATTTTTTTCGGACCACGAAAGCATATCAAACTTGTGCATTTCCATGCTTATTGAAGTCGGAACTAAAATTTTAAATTGTCCCATGTGAACCACAATAATATATTATTTTTTACTTCAAATTTAAAAACTAGTTATTCATTAATTTGTTGTGTGCTCTATATGTAATATATAAAAGGGATTATTTTTTTAGCATCCATCTATAGTTTAATTATTTAGCAATGCATTTGTTGATGTATCCATTTATCTATCTATGTACAGTAAAGTCTCGTAATATCGATATCGATATATCGATAGTCCCGGTTATATCGATGCTATTTCTATGCACGCACAGAGAAAATTACATGCAAACAGGGTCGGATATATCGATAGTCCCGGTTATATCGATATTTTTCGGACTCCCTTGAATATCGATATAACGAGACTTTACTGTATTTATTTATTTTGCCATTTCTGTGTGTATATATGTTTTATTATTATTATTATTATTAGTTTTTATTTTGTCTATGTAAAAAAAACAACACTCAAACAACTTTATGTGAGGATCCTCCCGCCGGATGTTAATTATTTATTTATTCATTCATTCATTTTTTATTTATTTTTCTACCCATCCATCTAAAGTTTAGTTATTTATTTAACAATTTATTTTTTTATTTTTTTATGGGTTTATTTGTTTTGCCATATATTTATTTATTTATCAGTTTATTTGTTTTTCCATTTATTTATTTATTTTGTCTATATAAAAAGACAACACTCAAGCAAGGCTGGACTTTATGTGAGAATTCACTCGCGGGATGTTAATTATTTATTTATTCTTTCATTTGTTTATTTATTTATCCGTCCATCTAAAGTTTTATTATTTATTTAGCAATTTATTTATTTATTTATCGGTTTCCCATTTATTTATTTATTTATTTATGTATTTATTTATTTGTGTCTCTATCACAAAAGACAACACTGGAGCAAGGCTGGACTTTATGTGAGGATGCTCCCGCCAGATGTTACTCAACGTCCAACGAGCCGGTAAGGTTGAACATATTGCAAGATGACATTTAAACAAATGTGGAGAAATATGTCAAATTGTCATGTGTAATATACAGTATAAGAAATGAGATTTTGCAACAATTTTGGTACACCTTTTTTTCACTCACTTGGAGAATAATTGAACAAACAATACACGATCTACTGATTTTTTTTTTACACCCTAAATCATCAAATATACATACGATAGACATATATTGTCATACAATTTTAACTGAATATTATTAACTGAAGCTCAAACTCCTCCTTATAAACGGTATCCCCCTCATAAATGTCTAGTCCTCTTGGATTTTTTTTCCCTTGTGCCTATGTAACGTCATTTCATATCAGAGGAGTTATTCACTGTTCTTTTGCCATTGCTGTTATCGCCCCCCTGTCCCCTTCTCGGTGCATTCCTTTCCTTCCGTCGCTGATTGATCTTTCAATGCGTTCTCTGTAAAAAAAACATGCTGGCTTTTTTTTTAGCTTGTCATTATTCACATTGCAGTGTTTTCTCTGCCTTCATTTACCTCCCATTGGATCTTTTCTTTGGCTGGCCAAGTCACTCGCGCTGTACATCATGTAAGCCGTTTAGGGTCAGGCTTGAAACGGCCCAGCTGCTTTTCCGGTCGGTCGTAGTAAATATTGTTTGCATTTTAGCTCCCAGGCATCTATCCGAAACATTATTCCCAGTTGGTTCTGCCACCTTTGGCCAAACAGAGGCTTACGCAAGCTTGGGAGGTGAAAAAATGTGAGGAGAAGAAGGTTTCACCACAGAGCAGCTTCAATCGGTAAGACGGGTAACTGGCAATTGCGCGATGCTAACGTCACAAGCCTGACTTTTGGAATTGTATTATCTGCATTTGAAAATTATGGAAAAATATATATATTTTTATTTTAGGAAAATGTCTACTTCAACTTCCATAGCGAGCGACTTCTCTGAGAGATCTGAAAGAATTCTGGAGGAATGGTAAATTGTACCACAATGCATTCACTTGTTTGCATTGAAACAAGTGATTACTCTTCAATCCTAAAGTTGGGTCTATCAATTTTTTGAAAAAGGCAATTTTTATACATTTGTCGTAATTTCTCTAGAGCAAAACGTTTTTTTCTTCTTACAAAAAATTGCATGAAAAATCTAACAAATAACCAATTTCTTCCCAAGAATTTAACTAATAATCATAATAAAATTGTCGATGTTCTGAACAAAAACACTCACTAACAAATGCATTTGCATCTTAGATCGACTTGTCCCTGAATCTTCACAATGTGGTGTCCCTCATGGTTGCGTTCTCGCTCCCCTTTCTATTTGAACTTAAAATCCTGAAGCATGATGAAGCAGACCTAATTTCCCATATGCATCCTTGCATTATTCTCAGTTCCACATTACATTGAACACGTAATCTTATGTCTGTAGGGGCTTCACGAACAAGCAGACAGCTGAGCTGATGCTTCTGAGAGCCCAGAAGATGAAGTCCAAGCAGAAAAACGCAGGTGAGTTCCATTTAAACTTTCTAGTAAGTATGCATTTGCTTCTTGCTCTGACAAGTGGAATACAGTAATACCTCGGTTTACGAACCCCTTGACTTACGAACTTTTCGGTTTACGAACGTCACATTTATGAAAATTTTACCTTGGCATACGAACTTTACCTTGGCATACGAACTTTTTTCGTCCACGGAGCTGCCTCAATGAGTGATGTGTCGTTCGCAAACGAGCCCGTTCTTCTAACAACAAATTGGCAGCCGACTGTTTTTGTCCTCCATTTCCCGCCCCCAGTCTTCGGTTAAAGCCACATGATTGGTCAAGAACGCAGCAGTGAGGGGTTAAACATTAAAGAGACAGGCAGACGACAGTGAGAGAGTTTCAACTTTGATAGTTCAAAGGAAGAGTGTAGACTGCAAGGTTAAAATATCCCATCAATCAGGCTCGCACCAGCCATCTGTACACTTGATGCAAAAAAAGCAACCCAGCTAAACAGAACACAATTGATGAGGAAGTAGATACAATTATCAAAGAGAAAGCACCTACAAGGGATCATTCTTCAAGATGGTGAAAGAAGAAGGCTACGTTCCTCATCAAGTGTTTAATGCTGAGGAAACCGGCCACTCCATTCCATCAACGACCATCACAAAGGTAAACAAAACGGCTTTATTATACTGTACAGTTTATTTCTTTAATTATAATACCATAGCACATTTATTATACATAAAATAAGGTATATTTTGTGTAGTTTTAAGGCTTAGAAAATTATGTTTTATGGGGACCTGGGAACGGATTATTCTCATTTTAATGGTTTCCTATGGGAAATTATTTTTTGGGAAACACACTTTTCGCCTTACACACTCTGTTTGGGAACCAATTAAGTTCGTAAGCCAAGGTATCACTGTATATGAGAAAGCTTGAAACAGGCGAGGCCACTCTCAACTGTCTAATGTCTTTTATACTATAAAAGGAGTGTAATAGAAAGTATGCTGTCATTCTTGATCCTTGGTCTATTTTGACTTGTGTTTTGGAAAAAATTGCATCACGTGTCTCCTGTAACACTAAACAACCCTGATGGCATCGCTTAAAAAGAAAAAAAAAAAATGGGTGCGTTGCTTGGTTTGATGGTCCTGTTTGTTTCTCGGGCTGAGCACCTTTCCAGCTCGCGTGCGCTAACGAGCCGTAACACATAGCAGAAGCCAAACTCTGTCGCTTCTTATTCAGCTTCATTTACGGAAAAGGACAAATCTTGTGTCGTCGTTGTCTGGGTTTCGTGCGGTCCGGGTTGACGTGGCCCTGTAACACCGCTGCAACAGTAGTCCAACCCTTTGATGGCCATGTCATCCCGTCATCCCAACCCAATGTCGGCCAGGTCTTTGTCGAGTTTAACTCATGGTGGCAACCAGAGCCGTGCTTTCATACTTCCCAGAAATGAGGTTGCGGTTCTCTTTTTTTTTTTTTTTTTTTTTTTTAAAGTCCTGATTTAACCTCCTTCTGCCCTCCCCCCCGTGTAGGTCCGGCAGGGCAACGAGAGGCCTGGAGAAACCAGCCACTTACCACCTACCAGCTGGAACCACCAAACAGGCTCGCGCGGCGCAGTAGAAATGCTCTAAGGGGTAAGGCCGAGCTGTTCATGGCGGGACATTATAATAATAATAATACATTTTATTTATAAGCGCCTTTCAAAACTCTGAAGGTCACTTCACAGTCACAGGATAAGTTTTTCTGTGGGTGAGCAGTGGCAGCCACACACGCTAGTGTTCACTCAACCCGGGATAACTCAAAAAAAGAAATAGAAATAGATAGAGATAGATAGCAATAAATAGAATATAGAAAATAGATAGAAAGCTAGATAGCTAATAGATAGCTAGCTGGCTAGCTAGCTAGCTAGATAGATAAGAGATAGCAAATAGATTGCTAGCTAGATCGCCAGCTAAGCGATAGCAAAGAGATAGCAAATAGATAGCAAATAGATAGCCAGCTAGATAGCTAAGAGATAACAAACAGATAGCCAACTATATAGCCACCTAGCCAGCTAGATAGCTAAGAGATAGCAAATAGATAGCTAGCTAGATAGACAGCCAGCTAGCCAGATAGCTAAGAGATTGCAAATAGATTGCTAGCTCGATATCCAGCCAGCTAGCTAAGAGATAGCAAATAGATATCCATCTAGATAGCCAGCTAGATAGCTAAGAGATAGCAAATAGATAGCCAGATAGCCAGCGGGCTAAGAGATAGCAAATAGATAGCAAGCTTGATAGCCAGCCAGATAGCTAAGAGATAGCAAATAGATTGCTCGCTAGATAGCCAGCCAGCTAGATAAGAGATAGCAAATACATTGTCTCAAGCAAGGGTGGGCCTAAACAAAGTCCTAAGAATAATTATTCAATGTTCAACCTTTTAAAATATGATTTAAATATTCAACATTGCTTTTGTTTACTCTTATTTTTGTCCGCAGTTGCATCATTTCTGTTGTTATATGCTTTCCTACTACAGTGATACCTCAGCCTACAAATGTAATTGTTTCCCAGAAAGTATGTGTAAGGGGAAATGTTTGTCTGCCAAATATTTATTTTCCATAAGAAACCATTAAAAATTAGAATAATCCGTTCCCAGGTTCCCATATTTTTTTTTTTTTACTAAATAAGCCTTAAAACTACACAAAATACCGTATTTTATGTGTAATAAATGTGCTATTGTATTGTAATTAAAGAAATAAACTGTACTGTATAATAGTCGTTTTATTTACTTTTGTGATGGTCGTTGATGTAGTTGCCTCTTGCTGATATCCGAGTGAAGTTGCCGTGCTTTCTCGCGATAATACCCTCATTCACACTGTCCCCTGCTAGCTGCTTTTCGTTAATCCAAATCAACAGAAGTTTTTCAACCTCATCTATTGCCTGAGACCGTCGCTTACACAACACAGAAACACCCTTAGCCACACGTAGCAATGGTCAACTTAGCATACTGGTACTGGGATGCTAAGTCACACAAACGCACACCTCGTTTGTGTTTTTCGATGATCTCCTTCTTCTGCTCGACCGTAATTTTCTTTTGTGTCCTCTTCGGCTGAACACTAGCCTGTGGTGGGGTCTTTTTCGGTCCCATAATAGCAAAAGTACTCTACTTGATAACAAACCATGTCTGCACTCAAACAAAGGCGGTGACGAAAACTAGTCCGCCAGCCACCGTGGCGCTGTTCGACTATGTGGTTTGGTGTTCACCCGCCGAAAACGAGTCCGCCAGCCACTGTGGCGCTGTGTGATTTGGTTCGTTTGCCGAAAACTAGTTCGTATGCTTAAGTAAGATTATATTATCGCAAATTTAATGTTTGTAAGGCGGAAAGTTCGTGATCTAAAGCGTTCGTAAGCTGAGGTATCACTGTATTATCACAAGTTGCATTTGTAGTTTTTAGGCTGTTTATCGTGCCCCAATATCCTGTCGATATTGATTACATTTGACCTGCACCAATCTACATTGGGTTTGAATATATACATAGAGTCTAAAAAATGTCGAAGGCAGCAGGAAGATGAAAATGGTGGGCTTGATCCTAGACTTTATTTTTTGGTATCGATTGTTTTCCATCACATCTGCAAATGCATTGTGTCTCGCTTTCTCGGTCAGGGGCGTTCCCTCCGTGACGTCACGTCAGGCATCGTCACCAACTCAAAAACAAGACTTCCTGAATATTCAGCGCGAGTCTTAAAACGTAAAATATAGCAATATGCGGTGGAATCCTATTAAAATACACTCAGTAGAATTCATTTGAAGTGATTTTACAAATTATGGACACAACTTGTCCGTAGACGTCGGTTGTCCTTTAAGTAGCACACGTTTGACGCACAGTATTCGGGGAAAAACACAATAGTGTGTCAACAACTATGATCCTGAATCTGATCCCCCGTCCCTACCTTCTCTGTCGCACCCCTGACCGTGACCTGGAGAAAGTTCTCCACCTTCCTCCCCCTCCTCCTCGTCCGGATCTTTTCCCCACCCCCTACCCCTCAGTGCCCGAGGTCTGAGAAGGCAGCCAGGCCCGGCTAGCCTGGGCCCGGGCCCGACACGCTCTGCCCAAGAGGGGTTAACGTTTCAGGGGGTTTCGAGTCCGGGTCCTTCTGGAGGTGATTAGCCCCAAAAAGCCATGACAGATTCTTTCCAAGATATCTGACGCGCCGTGTTTATTTTATCCGGGCTTTGTGTGGATGTGCTGGACATGAGTAACCCACTTGAAACGGGTATCGGCTTACACGGAGAGACAGGGGAAGAGGATGGATGGAAAGGGGTGGCGCGGGGAGGCGGTTGACGAGCCTCGAGATGTTTTGTTGTGAAGGGGGAAAAATAAAACATTCCTCCGATGATTTTTGTTGTCAAGTGAGGCAAAGTGGGTGACGTGGTCCCTCCGCGGCTATGCAATAATAATAATAATAATAAGAAGACATAATTTAGGAATTAATTATTTTTTTCTGATGAAAGAAGACACTGTAAGGTTTCTTACGCTGCATTGAATGTTTATGTAGTCCCTAAATGTCAATATTCTGCAGTTCCTGCAATTTTAGTGAAAATGACAAAAACCCTGGCACTGGAGTTGGACACATTTTTTCACATCGTCTGGCAGTGATGAATGAGTTAAGAGAACGATTAATGTAACGTTTACACTTTTTCAACACCTTTCACAAATAATTTAAAAATGCGGTATCAAAATTTTCAAGAATTTTGGAAATCCATATTTGACAACATTTATTTTTATGTTTCATGGCCTATATCCTCTTGCTCAATGTTTCTTATACTGCGTTCAATGTTTGTGTAGTCCTAAAACTCAATATACCCTGGAATTCAAGTGACAATGACAAACGCCCTTGCACTGGACTGCACACAATGAGTTACAAAGTTCTGATGTGTTTTTTTTTCCACCATATTGTGCATGTCGGCGTTCATTTTTCGGGGAGCGATGCAGTTTATTGGTTCCACGGAGTCTACCTTTGATCTTTGAACTCTACGGAAACAAATTTTAGCGTTCTACTGACGCGGTGGCTCCACAGTGTTGTTTGTATTCCAACAATTCTGCCCGGTCGGCTTTGAAATCTTACATGATGTGGAGGCGCCATCTTTAACTCCTCCCCCATCTGTAGTTCAGTAAATAAACAGCTCTGTGCATTTTTTTAGGGAAGTAGAATTTACAGTATGAAAAACAAGGTATAATAGAGTTTTATGATCATCTTTGACAGTGTATTCATAGTTTATCGAACAAGTGGTCTAGGGAGGAGGGCATGGGGTTGGGGGGGTGCATGTCATTTCTTGAGTCCTTCAGGCCACCCTCTGTTTCTCCTGCCGACCTTCTGATATCCGTTCTTCTCCTCGGCGCAGACGAGCTGGCTTAATGCGCTTAAGAGCCCCTCTTAACAGGCGTGAATCCTACACCCCCTCCACCCTCCCCCTGCCTTATATCCTGAAGGAGTACTGGAGGGAGGGAGGGAGGGGGGGGGGGGGTCTCGGGAGGTTTGTAGATTTGTTGGGGGTTGGTCAATGTGGAGTGAATAGTCTCCATGCTGCTGCCATATTGAATGTTATGTTCCTCCATTCAAAGTCCAACCTAAAACTGAAAGTCAACCGGAATTTACACCTCATCTGGAATACCAACCCTAAACCCAACCTCACCCGGAACCTCATTTACAACGATAAGAACTTCTCAGAATCAGAATCAGAATCAGAATCTCTGTGGTGTTAATTTACGGTTTGACCAAACACTCCTGACGATCATTTTCTTCATGTGGTTTTAGAAGCTATTTTGGCTACATTTTAGGTCATACAACCGAAACACCCTGACTTTCGCCTTCAATCCTAACCATCTGTCCTTATCCCAAATGCCAGACCCCCCTCAGATAACCTTTAAACACAAACACTACCTCCTAATTTTGTCCTTAGATATGGCTCAAAATCCGAATCCCCAGACTTAAACCCCAATCCTTACCCCATAAACCTCACCTAACATCCCTAATTTTAATTTCTTCACTCTAACAGCCTTACAATATATCCGAACGAAGTCCCAAGCCCCTGAATCAAACCCAAAACCCTTCACTGAAACCACCTGACTCAAAACCCTAATTCCGTAATTGTAACTCTTGACCTACCCTGCTACCACCAATCTCCAATCCGAACACAAACACAATCTCCGAATTTTGTCCTGAGAACCTACCCCCAAACCATGGCTCAAAATGCCAACCCACAGATTTAAACCCTAATCCTTACCCCATAAACCTCACCTCACTTCCCAAATTTTAATTTCTTAACCCTAACAGCCTGACCTTATTTCCGAACTAACTCCCAAACCTCTGAATCAAACCCCTTCACTGACTCAAAAGCCCAAATCCGTAATTCTAACTCTTAAAGGACAACCGCCACCATTTTTTTGTTTCCTAACCGACATCAGAAAAACATTTTATAGCATCTAAAATACCCAAAACACGCAGGCTGATATTTTTTGTCAAATGCAAAACACCAATAAAAATGAGTTTTTGTCCCAAAACGACTTCAAAATGACCTTGGAGATTTCAGAAGGTCCCGCCCCCTTGCTCGTGACGTCACGCCCGGACGTCTTGCCTTGCTCTAGAATCAAAACAATGGCTTCAAATTCGCAGAAGATGCTTTGTTGCTCATCCATTTATGAATATGATTCAAATAGTTCTGAAGAAGAAAGCATAAATATTTGCAATCGATTAAAGAAGTCCTTCCGTATCAATTCGAGCCGTCAGGACTCCAATGTAGCATCCCAGAAAATGCACAAGATGGCGCCCAAGCTCCGTTGGAAATGGGCTGATTTGTCTGCTTGTGTCAACTAGTATCAAATAGTAATCTTGGTGCAACACACAACGATTCACCATCGCGTTATCTATATGTTTTCCTTCTAATTTCACCATCAACACGGAACACGAAGTTTTCAGACCAAACAAAGTACCCAAAATGCATTGTGTCGCTTTCTCGGTCAGGGGCGTTCCCTCCGTGACGTCACGTCAGGCATCATCATCAACTCAAAAACAAGACTTCGTGAATATTCAGCGTGAGTCTTAAAACGTCAAATATACAGTAAAGTCTCGTTATATCGCTATTCAAGGGAGTCCGAAAAAATATCGATATAACCGGGACTATCGATATATCCGACCCTGTTTGCATGTAATTTTCTCCGTGCGTGCATAGAAATAGTATCGATATAACCGGGACTATCGATATATCCGATATCCATATAACGAGACTTTACTGTAGCTATATGCGGTGGAATCTTTGTAAAATACGCTCAGTAGAAGTAATTTGAAGTGATTTTACAAATTATGGACACAACTTGTCCGGAGGCGACGGTTGTCCTTTAATCTAACCTGCTCCCCCTAATTTCCCATCCAAACACTTTTAACCTGAACCCAAATCCTTCTCTCCCAGCTCCAAGTTTCTCTGCCAGATTCAGCGATTCTTTTATAATGCAATTCAGCGCTAGCTTGCTGTCGCTGTAGTTCATAAAATTACCCCTATGTCAACTTCAATCACGTAAACTGTTAAAAACACACATATTTAATCAAAAATTAATTCAAAATACTTGAAAGTGACTCCCGACGGCCTCATCTTTCCAAATTGGGAAGCGCGAGCATCAATTTGCCGGCCCTGCTTGTGCACCCCCTGAGGGGTGGGAGGCGTAGATGGGGGACATCCATCATTTGACACTTTTAGTGGTCCTCGGCAATTAACCCATGAAAACTGTAGCCCTTTCCCTCCAAAGTGGGCAATAATGGTGTCATTCGTCCCAGTGACGGCCCGTCAGGATCCGTTATTAGCCCACAACCGTTTACGGCCGCCCTACTGTCAGCACAAACGCAAATGTTTACTCTGAGTTACGGCCTTATTATGGGATTTCAACATGCCTCGTAAATCAGCCGAGTTCCCTCTCTTTCTCCACTGGGGAGCGAGTCGCGTGTCTTTCAGTAACTGGAAATGTTTGATAATAAACGCACAATGCTCTTTTAAAGTGAAAGTAAACACACCGGCAGCTTTGGCCGCACAAGCTTTTCTTTATCATCTGCCAAGAGAAGCTTTTTACTGTGAGTTTTTTTGTGGTTTGGGGGTTTTGTGTGTCTACATTATTTAATCTCTTATTTTTAAACTCAGTTACTGCCATTTCCGAATGTATTCAGGAATTGAAAATATGACGTAGAGCGCCATTCCCGAATTTGTTCGGGTTTTGTTTTTTTTTCTTACTAGGGTGCCGATAAAATGTTGACCAGACCTCTGGCAATGTTTCCACAAGGGGGCAGCATTTCCCTTTTTTCCATGTTAGCTCTTTGTTTCAGCTTCAGCTTTTGTTCAAGCGCTATATTAACCAATACGTATGTATTGCGTTGTATTTTGGACAACCACCCACCCTAATTTCAAGATCATATAACTCCAGACCCATATAATTTAGGAATTAACCCTTTTTTCATATGAAAGAAGAGAGTCTAAGGTTTCTTCCGCTGTATTGAATGTTCCTAAAACTCGATATTCTGTGGGTCCTGGAATTTGAGTGAAAATGACAAAAACCCTGGCACTGGAGTGGACATTTTTTCACGTCTGGCAGTGAATGAGTTAAGCATTTAATATTTTCTCATAATAAGTGTGTTCATGAAATTAAGTTGGAGAAAAATGGCTGCAATTTAACATCAAAATAAATCCAATAACTAATAATAATAATAATACAAAATTAATAATAATAATAATAATAAATTTTATTTATAAGCGCCTTTCAAAACTCTCACTTTACAGTCACATGATATTTTTTTCTGCGGGTGAGCAGCGGCAAAATAAATAATAACATCTAACATTTGTGTGAAAATTTTAAATGGTTTACAATTGTCACCCAAAGAGAAGAAATTTTACATTGAATTTAGCTCGCAAGAATTCAACAAGCAACATTCCATCGTAACTTGACATTTACATAGAAATGTGACCTGATAGCTTTATTTGGTGCAGTGTTAAGCACGTGTAGTGCTCATAAGCGCCTCCCGCGGGCCTGGAGGGGAACAGTCAAGCCCAAATGCTATTTCCTTGCATCAGATTAGCCTGCAATTTTGCCTGTAAAAAAATTTTACTGTTTGATGAACGCACACACACACACACACACACACACACACACACGCACGCACGCACACACACACACACACACACACACACACACTCACACACACACACACACACACACACACACACACACACACACACACACTATTATTCGTAGGCCACACAAATCAACATGAGGGTTTTCCCACACTGTCACAATCTTTAAAATGTACATTTTGTGTATCATTATGACAAAAGTAAAATTAAAAAAGGCTCTTTGAATTAACACGTCAAATAATAATAATTTAATAATTGTTGGCTGTTGTATTGCGGCGTCCCAGTTCACCAGGGGCAGACCGGACCTGGTCGGGCAAGGTGGGAACGGACTCGTGAATGGCTTCGAAACCAGAATACTTTGGGGCATTCGGAGAGGTGAGCAGCAGATTTTTAACTCTCGGAAGACCTTGTCTAACATTTTTTTAGATCAAAGACAGCAGCTTCATTCAGAGAAAGCCAGATTTCAAGGACAACCGACGCCTCCGGACAAGTTGTGTCCATAATTTGTAAAATCACTTCAAATGACTTCTACTGAGCGTATTTTAATAAGATTCCACGGCATGTAGCTATATTTTACGTTTTAAGACTCGCGCTGAATATTCAGGAAGTCTTGTTTTTGAGTTGGTAACGATTCCTGACGTGACGTCACGGAAGGAACATCCCTGACCGAGAAAGGACACACAATGCACTTTACGGTACTTTGTTTGGTCTTAAAACTTCGTGTTGATCCGTGTTGATGGCGAAATCAGAAGGAAAACACATGAATAACGCGATGGTGAATCATTGTGTGTTGCACCTAGGCTACTATTTGATACTAGTTGACACAAATTCCCAGCAGACAAATCAGCCCATATCCAACAGCGCTTGGGCGCCATCTCCTCTTCAATAATATCTGAATCATATTCATAACTGGATGAGTAACAAGAAAGCATCTTTTCCCGAATCTTAAGCCATTGTTTTGATTCGAGAGCAAGGCAAGACGTCCTTGCGTGACGTCACGAACAAGGGGGCGGGACCTTCTGAAACGGAAACTTTCTGAGGTCATTTTGAAGTAGTTTTGGGACACTTTAACTCAGAGGTGTCAAAGTCATTTTTTGCCGCGGGCCACATTGTAGTTATGGTTTCCTCTCGAGGGCCGTTATGAATTTGGGGAACCCATTAGAATGTTTAAATCCCTTCAAATATTACATATAGAGCACACAGCAAATTAATGAATAACTCGTTTTCAAATCTGAAGTCAAGAATAATGACTTTTATTGTGGTTGACATCCAAAAATATGAAATTTTGGCTCAGATTTTAGCAATCATCCTGGAATTTAACAAGTTTGATTTGCTTTCGCGGGCCGAAAAAAATGATGTGGCGGGCCGGATTTGGCCCGCGGGCCTTGACTTTGACACCTGTGCTTTAACTCATTTTTATTGCTGTTTTGCATTTGACTAAAAATATCAGCCTGTGTGTTTTGGGTATTTTAGATGCTATAAAACGTTTTTCTGATGTCAGTTAGGACACAAAAAAAAATGGTGTCGGTTGTCCTTTAATTGAATTAAAATAATCTTTTGAATATTCATCATATTTTCTGTTTTAATGATACAACACCTGTATGACAGTTTCTGGGTTTCAAGTGTGTTTCTTAAATTACGATATAATGCATCCAGGAATGAATAACTTTCCAAATTGTTATCCACAGCGAACATTTCTTACCACACATCTCTTCCGACTTGGTGAGTGGTGGGCGACGACATCCACTTGCAGTAAGTAGTAAGCCAACACGTACGCGCACAAAATGCCTGCAATGCTAACGTCACGTTGATTGTATTGCGTCTAGCCAGAAGCACGTCGAATGGAAAATTTACATGCCCAATCCTGCCGAGATAATAAAAACAATCTCGGACATCCAGTAGAATCAGGTGAGTCATTTAAAATTACTCAAATGTCATTTTTGGGCATTCACTGCCGCGCGATGTGCACAAATGTGTCCACTCCAGTGCCAGGGTTTTTGTCATTTTTCACTCAAATTGCAGGACCCACAGAATATTGTGTTTTCGGACTGTATCAACATTCAATGCAGGGTTAGAAACCTTAGTCTCACTTTTTTCATCAGAAAAAAACTAGTTAATTCTTAAGTTATATGGGTCAGGTGTTATCTGAGCTTGAAATGGGCTGTACAAAATACAATACAATACATATATATTGATTTATATAGCGCTTTAACAACAGCTGTGTCCTGCTTTTCAAAAAAGCATGACATGGAGCGCCATTCCCGAATTTGTTCGGGTTTTGTTTGTTCTTGCTTGGTGCCGATAAAGCGCTGGTATGACCTCTGGCAATGTTTTCCCCTTTTTTTTTTACTGATTCACTGCCATTCATGACTTTATTTGTGAATTCAAAATATGACTTCGAGCACAAGTCCCGAATTTCTTCGGGTTTTGTTTTTTTTCTTGTTTGGGTGCCGATAAAGCGCTGGTATGACCTCTGGCAATGTTTTCCCCCTTTTTTTTTACTGATTCACTGCCATTCATGAATTTATTTGTGAATTCAAAATATGACTTTGAGCACAAGTCCCGAATTTCTTCTGGTTTTGTTTTTTTTCTTGTTTGGGTGCCGATAAAGCACTGGTCATTCACCTCTGGCAATGTTTTCCCCCTTTTTTTTACTGATTCACTGCCATTCATGAATTTATTTGTGAATTCAAAATATGACTTCGAGCACAAGTCCCGAATTTCTTCTGGTTTTGTTTTTTTTTCTTGTTTGGGTGCCGATAAAGCGCTGGTATGACCTCTGGCAATATTTTCCCCTTTTTTTTTACTGATTCACTGCCATTCATGACTTTATTTGTGAATTCAAAATATGACTTCGAGCACAAGTCCCGAATTTCTTCGGGTTTTGTTTTTTTTCTTATTTGGGCGCTGATAAAGCACTGGTCATTCACCTCTGGCAATGTTTTCCCCCTTTTTTTTTACTGATTCACTGCCATTCATGAATTTATTTGTGAATTCAAAATATGACTTTGAGCACAAGTCCCGAATTTCTTCGTGTTTTGTTTTTTTTCTTGTTTGGGCGCTGATAAAGCGCTGGTATGACCTCTGGCAATGTTTTCCCCTTTTTTTTTACTGATTCACTGCCATTCATGAATTTATTTGTGAATTCAAAATATGACTTCGAGCACAAGTCCCGAATTTCTTCTGGTTTTGTTTTTTTGTCTTGTTTGGGTGCCGATAAAGCGCTGGTATGACCTCTGGCAATGTTTTCCCCTTTTTTTTTACTGATTCACTGCCATTCATGACTTTATTTGTGAATTCAAAATATGACTTCGAGCACAAGTCCCGAATTTCTTCGGGTTTTGTTTTTTTTCTTATTTGGGCGCTGATAAAGCACTGGTCATTCACCTCTGGCAATGTTTTCCCCCTTTTTTTTTTACTGATTCACTGCCATTCATGAATTTATTTGTGAATTCAAAATATGACTTTGAGCACAAGTCCCGAATTTCTTCTGGTTTTGTTTTTTTCCTTGTTTGGGTGCCGATAAAGCGCTGGTAAGACCACTGGCAATGTTTTCCCCCCTTTTTTTTTACTGATTCACTGCCATTCATGACTTTATTTGTGAATTCAAAATATGACTTCGAGCACAAGTCCCGAATTTCTTCGTGTTTTGTTTTTTTTCTTGTTTGGGCGCTGATAAAGCGCTGGTATGACCTCTGGCAATGTTTTCCCCTTTTTTTTTACTGATTCACTGCCATTCATGAATTTATTTGTGAATTCAAAATATGACTTCGAGCACAAGTCCCGAATTTCTTCGGGTTTTGTTTTTTTTCTTGTTTGGGTGCCGATAAAGCACTGGTCATTCACCTCTGGCAATGTTTTCCCCCTTTTTTTTACTGATTCACTGCCATTCATGAATTTATTTGTGAATTCAAAATATGACTTCGAGCACAAGTCCCGAATTTCTTCTGGTTTTGTTTTTTTTTCTTGTTTGGGTGCCGATAAAGCGCTGGTATGACCTCTGGCAATATTTTCCCCTTTTTTTTTACTGATTCACTGCCATTCATGAATTTATTTGTGAATTCAAAATATGACTTCGAGCACAAGTCCCGAATTTCTTCTGGTTTTGTTTTTTTTCTTGTTTGGGTGCCGATAAAGCGCTGGTATGACCTCTGGCAATGTTTTCCCCTTTTTTTTTACTGATTCACTGCCATTCATGACTTTATTTATGAATTCAAAATATGACTTCGAGCACAAGTCCCGAATTTCTTCGGGTTTTGTTTTTTTTCTTGTTTGGGTGCCGATAAAGCGCTGGTATGACCTCTGGCAATGTTTTCCCCCTTTTTTTTACTGATTCACTGCCATTCATGAATTTATTTGTGAATTCAAAATATGACTTCGAGCACAAGTCCCGAATTTCTTCTGGTTTTGTTTTTTTTTTCTTGTTTGGGTGCCGATAAAGCGCTGGTATGACCTCTGGCAATGTTTTCCCCTTTTTTTTTTACTGATTCACTGCCATTCATGACTTTATTTGTGAATTCAAAATATGACTTCGAGCACAAGTCCCGAATTTCTTCGGATTTTGTTTTTTTTCTTGTTTGGGCGCTGATAAAGCACTGGTCATTCACCTCTGGCCATGTTTTTCCGTCCCATGAGGGGGCAGCATTTGCTTTTGTCCATGTTTGCGATTTGTTGCAGCTGTTGTTAAAGCACTATATAAATCAATATGTATGTATTGTATTTTATTTGGTACAGCCGCCCCCATTTCGAGCTCAGATAACTCCCGACCCATACAATTTAGGAATTAACAATTTTGTGAATGAGTTAATTAGGTGCTCGGCAAAATAGTTTCCCACACAACTAACCCAAAAGTAAATTCACATTCCCTATTCACCTTTTTTTCGTCATTTCTGGTACCGAGTACTTCCTGGAACAAAAACACAATCTCACAATTGTCCACTGATAATTCTTAATCTGGACAAAAGTTGCCGCTGTGGAAATACGACCTACAAAAACCGCCTGTTCGAACTGCAAGAATTGTTGATTGGCCCAAGCATTGGGGCGTGGGGGGGGGGTCTTGAGAGGACGCACAAGGTCAGTCAGAGGATACGGTGTGTTCCTCCTCTGGCAGGAAATGGGTAAAAAAGAAAAGGTAGAGGATGACTAGTGCTTGTGTGAGGGTCCGAGGGGGTTGACAAAGATGCCAGTGAGGGCAGATGAGCACATGAAAGCGTCTCAGGAAGGCGGAGTGAAGGAAAGCCCTGTCCTATCCTGTCCCGTCCCCCCCCCTCATCACCTCTCCACCCCTTCCACCAAGCCATTAACGAGACCTAATTGGATTCTGATGATGATTTCAAAATGATTTCCACGAGGTGCGCCGGCTGACAGGAAGAAGAGTTCCTTGTCCCGCCGATCGGGACACAAAAGACAGACATTTGCGCATCATTTTGATCGCCTTTATCATTATGAAGAGCCTCGTCAAACCACAAGATGGCCGTTTTGGACTGTTGACTTCAATATAGGATTGACTTTATACTGGAAAATATAATAACAATAAGATGAAAAACGGCCGCGGCTTGGAATTGAAGCGTATTTACGTGGGTGCGGAGATGTGAGACAATCTTTGCATCAATGGATGCTACAGCTTCATGTTTGCTTTCAACATTTTAGCTTGTAGCAGACGTGCACATTTCACCATCACGTCATTGATCCACTGGTGAAAAGGACACTTATCCTCTCCTCTTTCATTTAGAACTGTTTCATACAACAAATGGGGTGCAGAAAGTCCTTAAGATTGAATGCCTGTCTGTGTCTTTTGTCTTGTGTCACATTATTTTCAATTTTTTTGTCGTACTGGAAAATATAACAATAACATTAAAAACTGGATAACAATAACATGAAAAACGGCCGCGGCCTGGAATTGAAGCGGAGGTACCAAATAGGGAATAGTTGTATATAATAATAATAATAATAATAATAATAATAATAATAATAATAATAATAATACATTTGATTTATAAGCGCCTTTCAAAACTCTCAAGGTCACTTTGCAGTCACAGGATAAGTTTTTCTGTGGGTGAGCAGCGGCAGCCACACGCGCCAGCGTTCACTCAACCCGGAATAACTGCAATGAATAAAAAGCTAGCTAGCTAGCTAGCTAATAGATCCCAGCGAAGCTCTTTCGATGCTGGCAGCCCATGATAGATTCCACGTGTCGGCATGTGGGGGGGGGAGCGGGTGGTAAAAACGAGGCATGGGGGCCAGAGACTCTCATAACAGGTACCGATCTGCACTTGAATATGTGCACAGCTGGCACACTGCGTATAGTGTGTCACTCCGTTTACAGTGCGGGTCGGGGCGACCCACAAATGACACGGTGAGGAACGTGCACTGTGTGATCTGATATCTTAAAGGCGACGGGGGTCTTTCACTGACATACAATAATCCACCTAAAACGTCTGCTTGCTATTGGCTGAAAGCAGGGCCCAAGGAATGAGCGAGCACATGTTGAGCATGTGATCTCAATTTTGTTTGTTAACTTAGTTCTGTGATCTACTTTGGACATCCTGGACCAGAAATACATTCAAATTATTAGGTCCTGCGAGGGGAGATGATAATAATAATAATAATAATAATAATCATCATCATCATCATCATCATCATAACTGTCATAATTATCATAATTATAATCATAATAATCATCTTAATCATCACATTAATCATCATCTTAATAATCATCATAATAATAATCATCGTAATAATCATAATAATCATCATCATCATCATAATGATAATCCTAATAATAATAACCATAATAATAAAAATACTACTACTAATAATAATAATAATCATCATCAAAATAATAATAATAATAATCATCATCATAATTATAATCATAATAATAATAACCATAATAATAAAAATACTAATAATAATAATCATCATCATCATCATCAAAATAATAATAATCATCATCATCATCATCATAATGATAATCATAATAATAACCATAATAATAAAAATACTACTACTAATAATAATAATAATCATCATCAAAATAATAATAATAATCATCATCATCATAACTGTCATAATTATCATAATTATAATCATAATAATCATCTTAATCATCACATTAATCATCATCTTAATAATCATAATAATAATCATCATAATAATCATCGTAATAATCATAATAATAATAACCATAATAATAACAATACTACTACTAATAATAATAATCATCATCATCAAAATAATAATAATAATAATAATAATAAACATCATCATCATAATGATAATCATAATAACAATAACCATAATAATAAAAATACTAATAATAATAATAATCATCATCTTCAAAATAATAATAATAATCATCATCATCATAATGATAATCATAATAATAACCATAATAATAAAAATACTACTACTACTACTACTAATAATAATAATAATCATCATCATAACTGTCATAATTATCATAATTATAATCATCTTAATCATCACATTAATCATCATCTTAATAATCATAATAATAATCATCATCATAATAATCATCGTAATAATCATAATAATAATAATAATCATCATCATAATGATAATCATAATAATAAAAATAATAATCATCATCATCATCAAAATAATAAGAATTTCATTTATAAGCGCCTTTCAAAACCCTCAAGGTCACTTTTCAGTCACAGGTTTTTCTGTGCGTGAGCAGCGGCAGCGTTCACTCAACCCAGAAGTACCTCAACTAGATAAAAAGCTAGCTAGCTAATAGATAGCCAGCTAGATAGCTATATAAGAAATAGATAGCCAGCTCGATAGCGCGTCAGATAGCTAATATATAGCAAAAATATAGCAAATGGATAGCCAGCTCGGTAGCTAGCTAGTAGTATTGGATTGGATTTACCTTTATTAGTCGTATTTATTTATTTATGTATGTATTTATTTATTACTTTGACTGGCAAAGACGGGTTACAGATCACCTCACAACCAGCAGCAGTTTGGTAGATTTAGCAAAAGAGGCTTCAAGCTGTTTATGGTCAAACTAAACATCAAACTAAGCGAACCGTATGTCGTGTTTGTAAAACAACTACTACCTGTACATGATGTTGCTTTTTTTAACGCAAAGGGTAAAACACCATAGATGGGCTAACAGAGAGTATCCATGTGGAAGCGTTCTCAGGCTTAAAGAGAATTGAGCAAAAATGGTGCAGCAGCACACCAAGAGATCATATCACAACACTACAGGCTACCATTAATTTATTCTATGCGTCCTTACTTGTCTAAACAGGTCATGCTGAGTCATATTTCACAACCCAAATTGCTTTGGGTGTAAAAATGGTGTTTGTCAATCATGTCAACTTTTGTATCTGGTTTTTGTTCCCCAGTAGAACAAGACATTGCCACTACCTGGAGAAAGGAGCGCATCTCTTTCCGGGATGAGCCTGTGCGTCGTAGTAGCGGCTGGGGTGGAGGGAAGAAGAGACAAAAAGTAAAACACTGACACACTTTTTTTTTTGGTCCAAAGTGGCAAAACTGCAAGTACGGAGCTGCTGTTTAGCTAATTTAAAGGACAACCCACACCATTTTTTTTGTTTCCTAACTGACATCAGAAAAACGTTTTAGAGCGTCTAAAATACCTAAAACACGCAGTATGATATTTTTAGTCAATTTCAAAACACCAATAAAAATGACTTAAAGTGTCTTACTTCAAAATGAAACCGGAAATGGCCAGTTTCAGAAGGTCCCGCCCCCTTGTTCGTGACATCACGCCAGGACGTCTTGCCTTGTTCTAGAATCAAAACAATGGCTTCAGATTCGGAGAAGATGCTTTTTTGTTACTCATCCAGTTATGAATATGATTCAAATACTTCTGAAGAGGAAAGCATAAATATTTGCAATTGATTAAAGAAGTCCTTCCATCTCATTTTGAGCCGTCAATGACACCACTGTAGCGTTCCAAAAAATGCACAAGATGGCGCCCAAGCTCCGTTGGAAATGGGCTGATTTGTCTGCTGGGAATTTGTCTCAACTAGTATCAAATAGTAGTCTTGGTGCAACACACAATTCACCATCGCACTATTTATGTGTTTTCCGTCTAATTTCGCCATCAACACGAAGTTTTCAGACCAAACAAAGTACCCAAAATGCATTGTGTGTCCTTTCTCGGTCAGGGACGTTCCTTCCGTGGCGTCACGTCAGGAATCGTCACCAACTCGAAAACAAGACTTTCTGAATATTCAGCGCGAGTCTTAAAACGTAAAATATGGCGATATGCGATGGAATCTTTGTAAAATACGCTCAGTGGAAGTCATTTGAAGTGATTTTACAAATTATGGACACAACTTGTCCGGAGGCGTCGGTTGTCCTTTAACGCGTGCAGATAGTTGACCAAAACAAAAAAATGAAATTTTTACGTTTTGGTCCTGATTCAGTCCACCAAAATAGTACATTTTGGTAGTCACCAGCAAAATTTGAAATGTCTGACATTTGACTTGAAGTCGCCATTTTAGTTTTATTTCAGCTATTTACAGGGGACCTTCAAAAAATATCTTGTCCTTGAGATTCTGCCAGAAAATTTTGCTCACTGTGTAAAATTCATAACTTGCCATTAACCCAGAAACTAATAACACCTTAACTTTACATTAACGCACACTTTGTTATCGTTATTATGTAAATTAACAATACACAAGAATCCAAATAAAACTACCATTCCAAAATGGAAGTTCAGCGTTTATTTTTCGCTGTCGCAGAGAAAAAGCTAACTCGACGAGGAATGTGCTACCGCAAAAAAAGCCAAAGAAACCCGAACCCACGTCGAGGGGACAACGTGGCGCTCGCAGAAACCATGGGTAAAATGTCCACGCTAATTTGGAGGCTCTAATAAGAGCTGCGAGATGTTTTTCTACAAATTGAATTTAAAAAAGAATGTTGACCAATTGGTGTCCTGTCTCCACTTGGTTGAAGAGCGAACGTCAGGTAATTTTGTTTGACCTTTAGCTCACTTTTACGTGGACGTTGTAAACAAGTCAATGCAGAGCATATACGAAAGCTTTAAAATCGAATGAAATGTCATTTTAAGATTCCTAGTAATTTTTTTTGCATTTATTACTATTAAATATTTTTTTCAGTCAATTAAAAAAGACAAACTTCACTTTTTTTTTCAACTTACACATTTTTCATCAATCATAGCACTATTATTTTTTTTATTATTACTATTATTATTATTAATAACCATTATTATTAGTAATTATTATTATTAATAATAATAATAGTAATACAGTAAAGTCTCGTTATATCGATATCGGATATATCGATAGTCCCGGTTATATCGATATTTTTTCGGACTCCCTTGAATATCGATATAACGAGACTTTGCTGTATTAATAACCATTATTATTATTATTATTGGTATAATAATAATAATAATAATTATTGTTATTATTGCTATAATAATAATTATTATTAGTAGTATTATTATCATTATTATTGTTATTATTATTACAGTATTAATAATTATAATTAATATTTATTATTAAATAATAATATTACTTAAAAAAAAAGACAAATCTCACTTTTTATTCAGCATACACATTTGTCGTGAAATCAATAATAGCACTTATTAATAACATTAATAATAATAATAATAATAGTAATAATAATAATAATAGTTGTTGTTGTTGTTCTTCTTCTTCTTCTTATTATTATTATTATTATTATTATTATTATTATTATTTACATTTCATGGGGTAAGATATATTTTTAGTAGGTTATTTATCTAGCTATGTGTTTCATATCATGTTTATTAAAAAAAAAAAAAAAAAAAAAATCCAAGCAACTATAGCACAGGTGCCAAAGTCAAGGCCCGGGGGCCAAATCCAGCCCACCACATCATTTTTTTCGGCCCGCAAAAGCAAATCAAACTTGTGAAATTCCATAATGCTTGCTAAAATTCTCACCAAAATGTCATATTTTTGGATGTAAACCACAATAACAGTCATTATTCCTTACTTCAGGGTTGAAAACTAGTTATTCATTAATTTGTTGTGCGCTCTGTATGTAATATGTGAAGGGATTAAATATTCTAATGGCTTCCCGAAATTCTTAACGGTCCTCGAGTAGAAACCATAACTACAATGTGGCCCGCGGCAAAAAATGACTTTGACACCCCTGGCCTATATGTGATGCTAATACATTAAAAATGCTACACCTAGCGCTTTCTCGTTACGCCTTCTCAAATTTTTTTACGGAATTGTCTCACACTGGTATTTATATAATTTATACAAGAATCGGAGTGGCAAATTACAACCTTTGACGTTCTACTCCCAACAAACCGTATATTTGAACCCGCAGCTAGCAGCGTGTTTATAAGTTAGCTAGCTAGCACTCTTCAGGACAAACCCCAGCCTGCATTGTCACCGCTGCTAGCAGAATTCACAAAATGAATCAATGAACTTTTCACATTTTCCTCCCCAGCGTGGTGCAGCTGCCACACTCGCTCACTTAAGGAGTCCAATAAGACCCCCAAACCCCCCCCCCACTCTCCCTAATACTGATGTTTATTTGGACTATTCCTCCCCGTGGCACCGCACCGGCCCCGGTTACCAATGACCCTTAGAAAGACAGTTCTCATTACAGGACTGCAATTTGATATCACAAGTTCATTTTGTGTAATGTTATTTGCAAATACTATGATGTAAACAACATAGCTTGTATTTTGGGGGGTAAAATAGTCATTTTAAAAATATCGATGTGTGAATGATTGACATTTATGGCAACAATTGTAGTTCTTAAAACAGCAAAAAGATTGCTGCAAAACAGTTTGTTGAATTATTTAGCCTGCTCAAGTTTTGATCAATGTTTGTTGGCTGTAAATGTTGAGAAAAAAAAAACAATTCATCAAATATACTTTCATTTTTTTACACATTAAATGTAGTTTTCCTTTAAAATCACATTTACAAAATCAAACAATGTGTTTACCTTTTCTTCCCTGATGACGAAAAAAATGTCTGCTTAAATCTGAAAGTTTTTGAAGTTTGCATATGAGCATTTATCACACATTTATCATTTTCTATATATACCAGGTTGTATTTTAAAATGATATGCTCAACACAATTTATTTATCACAATTTATTTTTACTTCAATGTATATCTTCAAATTAAATTTCATGATGACATTTCTCCAATTAGTGATGAAATTATAACATGGTATCCATGGATGTCGGATTTCCAGACTTGTGTGCTCATATTTTATAATATATTATTTTATCTTGTACTCTTTGACATTTGACTCAGCATGATTCCGAGTATTACTCTCTGTTGGTTTCAACTATCTTTGTGACTGCTTTATTTTTCCTGTGTATGATAGTTGTCCATGTTAAGCGCTTTGTTACAGCTTAAGCTGTTGTTAAAGCGCCTTATAAATCAATATGTATTGTATTGTATTGTATATTTTGTTTAATTTATATTTAAGTAACCATAACTGTGACATAGCCAAACATATCTTTCTTCACCATTTCAAATGTGTGTTTATATTTTAAAGTGAAATGAATTGAAAACAAGTTATTAAAATGCCACCGGAAAAAAATAAATAAACAGAAATCGTAGTTTTTTTTGTTGTTGTTGTTACATATCCGTGTGTTCGTCATTTGTGGGGTTCGGTTCGGTTCGGCTGGCCAGTTAGAAGGAGGAGTTCGGTGGGAGAGAGTCAAGAAGGGAGTGCGGTTGTTCTAGATGTCTATGTCATGGTGGGGGTCTGGAAGGAGGGGGTTATAAAGTAAGGCCGCCGCTGTGATGACCGCCTCACTCACAATGATGATGATGGACTTCATGGAGGACAAGTTCGGCATGAAGAACCAGGCCATGAAGGCCCCGGACTACTTTATGGAACCGACTATCGAGAGCCTGGACGGCGGAGTCTACTTTGCCAAGTCAACCCCAAAATGCGCACAGGCCTACGGCGAACACCGCGCCTCGCCTCGCTCCGACCAGCACGGTAAAACTTACGAATTATACAGTATATATTTTGTATTGATTAATTTTGAATCGACTTAATACGTAAAAGCATAACTAGCACATTGGATATTTTTTATTGTTGTATATATGGTTTTTATTTAGATTTGTTTTACTTATTACCGTCGGTGACTTCCAGGCGGGTATGGAGCGGCCAAAGCGGAAGAGCTGGCCGTCTCGGGGGGTTCATGTTGCCGCGGCGACGAGGTGGACGAAGCGGCGGCGGATAAGGGCGACGATAAGGTGACGAGCAGCAAAAAGCGGCGTCACCGGACCACTTTTAGCAGCGCTCAGCTCGACGAGTTGGAGAAAGTGTTCCAGAAGACTCACTACCCGGACGTGTACGTACGAGAGCAGCTTGCCACCAGAACCGAACTGACCGAGGCCAGGGTGCAGGTACGCCCGCACACTAAGACGCTTTTCGTTATTTTTTAATACTTAACAATTGCCCCCCCAAAAAAACCACAACGTTATCTTTCAGACTCGCTTCAAATTATATTCTAAAATATTTATATTTTTATATTAATGTATTTCTTCGGTATGCCGAAGCCATTTAAAAAGCAAACTTAGTACGGTGTTTTTAACGCTTTTTTTGCTAACATGTAAAAGTTGAATTCGTAAACAAATCCTTCCAACATGGCAACATAAATACGAGTTTATGAGTAACGTTTAGTCTACCCAATTTAAATTGAATAACATATTAGATTTCGGATTAATTTAATGTTTGCATGTTGGATGTGTATTTTTTATGCTCTTTTTATGCTCTCCAAACATGCCAATAAGAATGGGTACTTTACCACGTTATCTCCAAATGTGCAACTTTAAATTCTGTACTTAATTTTTGTTATTTATTCCGATTATGTTGTAGTATTTCTATGGACACGTAATTCAGAATAAATATCATCATGCTTTGCCCCCCTAAAAAAACGAAATAAATAATACTACTAATAATAATACATTTCATTTCTAAGTGCCTTTCAAAACTCTAAGGACACTTTACAGTCACAGGATATTTAAATGACGATTTTTGCTACATATTTTTCATTGCGCTTTCAGTTACTTCTTTTGTTTGACGTGTAACTCCCCAAAAATGGATTGAAGTCTCGCCAAACTTTTCAAAAGAAATCATTTTTTTAGCTACTTACTCAAATGTGGGTTCAATTAACTTGTTAATTTCTTTGAATTCCCCCATTTTTTTAAAATGTATTTCCAATTAGGTTCTTTGTATTATCAAGCCAAAAATATTTCCTTCCATTTGATTTGTAACCCAAAACAAATGTACTCAGGTTTTAATCAACTTTCCAAAATTAATTACAGCTATTCTTTTTAAGTCAATGCTTTATTTCTTCGTCCGTTATTCTTTCGTTATTGTCATCATTGCTTGCTTGTTTGAATCAAAACAATCAATAATCAAAGCGATGTCAAAAACGGCAATTTCAGATCCATATTTTTGAATGTCTTTCAACCAGCCAATAATAATGATTATGACAGTGATTCATAATAAATGTATTAATATCATTTTTGAAACATTCACAATTGTCATTTTATGCCACATATTGTCTTGTCGAGTAATTCTTTGAGGGGCAGCGATTACTACAGCGGACAGCTTTTCGTGTTATCCAGTTCTAGGTTGCATTTATAATAATAATAATAATAATAATAATATATTGTATTTATAAGCGCCTTTCAAAACTCTCAAGGTCACTTTACAGTCAAGGGATACATTTTTCATTTAAGGGTTAAAGGATTACTTTTATTCATCGTGATTGATCCAATATTATTATTATTTTCACTGACATATTTGTTATGTAATTCAACACAAACGCAACTCAGGAATTGTCATTTTTTTTAGCTATATGCAAAGCAAAGTGTCAATCATATCAAATCAATCACATCATGTCAATTTGTATTGCTTATGGTCATATGACCAAAGATAGTTGTTTCGCAATTGAAAACATGAGCGCTTGTTTTTGTTTTTTTTTTTTCCCCCTCTGGATTCTTCATATTATCATTTGTATGTTTGACCTGTAATTTCAAACAAAATTTTCCAAACAATTCGGAACTCTGTTAACATGTTTCAAGTATGTATGAGTATTTCAAGATGTTGGGAAATGTTTCTAATTTTTAATATCCTTGTTATTTTTCTTTTTTGTATTGGCACAATTGTTTAAAATTGAACCAAGAGTGTCAAGCTCCTCTAAACAATTTTCAGGAAAAAAATGGTACAGTTATGGGTTGTTTTTTTTGTGTGTGTAAATCTTGCTTTTTTTCCTCCAAAATTATGGTTATTAATCATTTTATTTATTTACTTTATCATCCGCACACATGCCCTGCAAACGTTTTCAAAACAAATACTGTATAGAGCATTGTCAAAAGATTCAGAGTTGATATGATTTGTGAAATCGGCAGCTGGTTCCTGTCACATGATGTTCTTCATGATGATGATTATTTATCATTATATCATTTTATTTCATGATTGGCCTGCTTATTAAACAAAAATATAATATTCACTTCACATTCTTAAGAAATATAGCTATGCTAAGTGATTGATTTTTTTTTTTTTTACATCGATTTTTAGGCTGATTGCTGCGATTGCTGAGATTGGGAGCCAAAAATGTGTCTCTCAATTGTTCAGATTGATTTTTTTTTGCTTCATTTTCACTTAAATTATTCACCGTGATCTTAAATTATTTTTGTCTTGTTAATTAGAGATACAGTTATTAGCAATGAAGTGAAGTCCAACTTTACTGTCCAAAACAACAAAAAAGATGCTTTCACACATGACCCCTGATTGAATCAATAAAATACAGTAAAGTCTCGTTATATCGATATTCAAGGGAGTCCGAAAAAATATCGATATAACCGGGACTATCGATATATCCGACCCTGTTTGCATGTAATTTTCTCCGTGCGTGCATAGAAATAGTATCGATATAACCGGGACTATCGATATATCCGATATCAATATAACGAGACTTTACTGTAAATAGATGGATTTTTCCAAACTTACCGGGAAAAAACTAGTTTTGCTCTATCATCAAATGTTCAAAATAAAATCATTACTTGAGCTGCATTTGGGAACATTTTAATGATTAATTTTTCAAAAACTTTTTTTTTACATTATTTTTGTTATTGGTTAGAGTGACCTGCACTACAAATGTATAAATCTTATAAATAAATGAATAAATACATAAACTGAAACTAACTATTTCACGAAAAATTATGCAGATTGTATGTACGTTAAATTAATTTGTTATTTTTACCCCACCCCCACCCCAATTCATATGTTCTCCGTTAAATTGTAGTCAAATTTGTTATAAGATTATTTGTAGTATTTGATTACAAGTGTAGAACCAAGTGTTAACATTTGTAAATTAAACTTTTTTTAAAGCTTAAAGGATAACCGACACCACTTTTTTGTTTCCTAGCTGACATCGGAAAAACGTTTTATAGCATCTAAAATACCCAAAACACTCAGGATGATATTTTTATTCAAATGCAAAACACCAATAAAAATGACTTAAAGTGTCCAAAATCTGCAAAAAAATTGAGCTACGAATTGGGCATTTTCAGAAAGTCCCGCCCTCAGTTTGTGACGTCACGGCAAAACGTCTTGCCTTGCTCGAGAATCAAAACAATGGCTTCAGATTCGGAGAAGATGCTTTCTTGTTACTCATCCAGTTATAAATATGATTCAAATAGTTCTGAAGAGGAAAGCATACATGTTTGCAATCGATTAAAGAATTTATTCCGTGTCCGTTACAGTGTGTCCTTTCTCGGTCAGGGGCGTTCCTTCCGTGACGTGACGTCAGGACTCGTCACCAACTCAAAAACAAGACTTCCTGAATATTCAGCGCGAGTCTTAAAACGTAAAATATAGCTATATGCGATGGAATCTTTGTAAAATATGTTCAGTAGAAGTTATTTGAAGCGCACAACTTGTTGGCATCGGTTGTCCTTTAAGTTAAAGGTCTGGAGAAAAAAACTTCATGTAATTTTTCAGTTCTTTTTTTTTTTTTAATCTTGACCCTTCGCACCCTGCCCACCACCTTTTCAGCTTCTTCCCCTGTCACCATTAACTCTCTAAACAGTAACCCAAATAGAACTTTATAGTACCTCTTTGCAATTTTTTTATGATGATACTAGTGCAGCGTGTTCTACCAGAGGCAAATTCCTTCTGTGTTCTATATATTCTTAGCCAATAAAAATGATTCTGATTCTGAAAATGATCTATATACAGTAAAGTCTCGTTGTATCGATATTCTCAGGAGTCGGAAAAAATATCGATATAACCAGACTATCGATATATCCGATCCTGCGGCATGTAAATTTTCTCCTTGCGTTCATAGAAATAGTATCGTAATAAGCAGTACTATCGATATAACCAATATCGATATAACGAGACTTTACTGTAGTTGTATTTCTGAAAGCGTATTAACCCCAACAGCCTATTAAATATTAACATTGTAGTTGTGAATGACCTTTTATTTTTCTTAAGTCGTTAAAATGTTTTTTTTTTCACATTTGACCTTAATTTCAAATGATCATTTTAAATGTGAAACATTCCCAGAACATCACAACGATTAATAATTTTCCTACATTTGTTCTTTTTACCACAATGTGTCAAGTCACACTTGTCATTTTGACTCATAATGTTATTGGTGGGGAATATGCGGGTGTGTTTCAGGTGTGGTTCCAGAACCGAAGAGCCAAGTGGAGGAAGCGGGAACGTTACGGACAAATCCAACAAGCTAAAAATCACTTTGCCTCCGCCTATGACTTGTCGGTACTGCCTCGGACTGACAGCTACGCACAGGTACACACTCTTGACATTTTTTTTTGAGATACAGTGATACCTTGGCTTACGAACTTAATTGGTTCCCAGACAGAGTGTGTAAGGCGAAAAGTGTGTATCCCAAAAATTAATTCTTCATAGGAAACCATTAAAATGAGAATAATCTGTTCCCCATAAAACATAATTTTCTACTTTCTAATTTTCCAAGCCTTAAAACTACACAAAATATACCTTATTTTATGTATAATAAATGTGTTATGGTATTATAATCAAAGAAATAAACTCTACTGTATAATAAAGTGGTTTTATTTACCTTTGTGATGGTCGTTGACGGCTTGATGGAATGGAGTGGCCGGTTTCATCAGCATTAGACACTTGATGAGGAACGTAACCTTCTTTCACCATCGTGAGGAATGTTCCCTTGTAGGTGCTTTCTCTGCGATAATTTTACCTTGTTCCTCATCAATTGTGTTCTGTTTAGCTGGGTTGATCAAGTGTACAGATGGATTGTGCGGTTCTTTGTGGAGCCTGATTGATGGGAATTTTAACCTTGCAGTCTACACTCTGCCTTTGAACTATCAAAGTTGAAACGAGTCCAAATGTCACTGTTTTCTATCCATTTTGTCACTCTCTCGCTGTCGTCTGCCTGTCTCTTTAATGTTCGAACCACCTCGCCTCACTGCTGCGTTCTCGACCAATCACGTGGCTTTAACCGAAAACTGGGGGCGGGGAATAGAAGACCAAAAAAATGTCGGCGGCCATTTCTTTTTTTGGAGAATGGCTTCACTCTCTCTGTCTGTAACCCACACCCCCTCACTGCTGCGTTCTTGACCAATCACGTGGCTTTAACAGACGACTGGGGGTGGGGAATAGAGGACCAAAACAAGCCGGCAGCCATTTTCTTGTTCGGAGAACGGGCTCGTTCGCGAACGACTCATCACTCATTGTGTCAGCTCCGTGTTTATCCCGAAAAATAGTTTGTATGCCAAGCTAAAATGTTCATAAATTTAACGTTCGTAAACCGAAAAGTTCGTAAGACAAGGGGTTTGTAAACAGAGGTATCACTGTACTTAAAAAAAATTAATAAGATAGCACTACTATAGCACTAAGATGCTATAAAACGGTTTTCTGATGTGTGTTAGGAAACAAAAAAGTGATGTCGGTTGTCCTTTAAATATTTATATTGAATCTTTTTTTTTCTCTTTCATGATAATGTTTTTGTCATTGCAAAAAAAAACAAAAAAACAAATCAAAATCTCAATTTCTAAATTTTGTCTTTTTCTTCCCTGACAGATTCCAAGCAATTTATGGTCTGGCGCCAATCCAGCCTCTCCGATGGTGTCCCCCTGCATGCTGCCTCGAGGTTCTCCCCCCTGCGTGGCCTCCTACACCCCTCGCTCGACCTCCTCCTCCTCCTCCGCCGCCATTGATCACGGCCACGGCTACTTCTCCAACCAGCAAAACCAATTTGGCCACGTTTCCCTCAACAACTTCTGCGGCGACCCGCTTCTGTCGCCGCCCGCCAACAATCACCACGTCTTTGAGACCAAACCCGAATTTGAGAGGCGCTCGTCCAGTATCGCCGTGCTTCGTATGAAAGCCAAGGAACATGCTGCCAACATTTCCTGGGCCATATGATACTGCTTTGACACCCACTCCCCCCCAAAAAATAAAAATAAAACACTTGGAGCTGTTGCGAGAACCAACAGAAACACCTTCAGGAGTGAGGAAGGCATCTGATAAATGCACTCTGTCGCCATCTCCTGGTATCTTCAGGAAACATTAAAAAAAAACACATTTTGAAGGCACATGTGAAACCCCCAAAAATAGACTTGTTGATATTTTTCAACAAGCTAGCAAACGCTAACCCGCTTGTCGAGGTCATGTGGACCCAACCAAAATGAAATCAATGCTTGAGTTGATAAAATACACCGTCAATGTGACTCGCTTCTCCAGCCAAAGAAACTTTAACCTGCTTCGAGATGATTCTAGAACTCTTCGCGAACCCACAAAATCACTTTTGAGGCTCAGGATTTTGGTGGATTTCATGCGCATGATGGCAAAAAAAAAAAAAATCATACTTGTTTTCACAAAAATGCACCCCTCCGTTCTTTCATTGTCACATATTAACCCACTTCTAGAAACAAGGAAAAGTTGCTAGAAGCCCACCAAAAAAATTTGGGAGGCTCTGGAGTGAGGTTGATTCCATATCATGCACCAGGCAATACAAAATCCTGTTTTTGTGATCCCACACGTGGTGTTTGGGGATAGTTTTGTGGTCGCAAGCTGACCCACTTCTAGAAACAAGGTAAATTTCTCGTAGAACCCCACCAAATTTTTGGGATGTTCTGGGGTAAGGTTGAGTCCATATCAGGCACCAGGCAATACAAAATCCTGTTTTCCTAGTGTTTTTGTGGTCACATACTGATCCATTTCTTGAAACAAGGAAAAGTTGCCCAGCTTCTAGAACCCCACCAAATTTTTTGGGGAGGATCTGGGGTTAGATTGATTTCATATCATGCACCAGGCAATACAAAATCATGTTTTCTTGTGTTTTTGTGGTCACATGCGGACCCACTTCTAGAAAGAAGGAAAAGTTGCCCGGCTTCTAGAACCCCACCCAAAAAAAATTGGAGGCTCTGGGGTGAGATTGATTCCATATCAGGCAACAGTCAATACGAAATCCTGTTTTCCTAGTGTTTTGTGGTCACATGCTGACACACTTCTAGAAACAAGGAAAAGTTGCCCGGCTTCTAGAACCCCACCCAAAAATTTTGAGGCTCTTGAGTGAGATTGATTCCATATCAGGCACCAAGCAATACAAAATCCTGTTTTTGCGTTTCACATTTTGATGTTTGGAGATAGCTTCTGTGTTTTTGTGGTCACATGCTGACACGCTTCGAGAAACAAAGAAACATTGACCAAAACAAACACTTTTGAGGATCTGGATTGATCCAATTTCCAGTTTGCACACACGTAGGCAATAAACACTTCCACTGCCAAAGTTTTGAAGGCAGATGTGATGTGATAAATGGGTTGAAAGCCAAAAACCTGCTTTTCTGGAAACAAACGTGCTTCCACTTCTGAAACAAACAAAAAAACCTGACTTACATGTGGACCAGCTTGTTTCTGTGTCGTACGCTACAAACAACTCTGAATGTGTGATGTTTACGTTCAAGTGCCTAAGCAAATAAATCCCCTGACGTCATTTCAAAGGTGTGTGTGATTGTTACCGCGCCATTAAGGCAATGAACTGAGCAGTACAGTTGTTGTCCGCCAGATGGCGGTAGAGCAGCGGTTATTGTATTTATTTCTTTATTAACTCCACTTAAAAAACTAGCGAAGTCCTACCACAAGTGTCAACCTAACAACTCTCAAGTTTTCATTAAAAAATCATTTTGTATGTAATTTTTAATTACGTACTTTCACCTTTTCCCAGCAAAATATGATTTTCTTTCTCAAAAGACGTTTGTATTGTACTTTGGACTAATACACCCTAATACATTAATAATACATATTATTTATAGCATCTCTGGCTTTCTTCTTTCCAAATATATACAATTGGATTGGCCTTTATTTAATATATACAGTGAGAACTCAACTTACGAACTTAATTGGTTCCCAGACAGAGTGTGTAAGGCGAAAAGTGTGTATCTCAAAAAAAAAAATTCCATAGGAAACCATTAAAATGGGAATAATCCGTTCCTGAGTTTCCATAAAATATACTTTTCAACTAAATAAGCCTTAAAACAACACGCATCATACCTTATTCTATGTATAATAAATGTGCTATTGTATTGTAATGAAAGAAATACACTGCATTGTATCATAAAGTCACTTCATTTACATTTGTGATGGTCATTTATGGCGTGATGGAATGGCGTTGTAGGTCGAAGGTCAAAGGGAATTGCTGTTTGGAAAGAGAGGCGCATTACATGAGGACTGTAATTAAAGAAATAAACTGTGCTGTAAAATAAAGTTTTATTTAACTTTTTGATGGTCGTTGATGGCTTATGGAAGGAGAGTCACCTTCCATATGGACTGTTGGTAACTTAACCTCTGGTGCTGTTCGGGCGTGTGCTTCCGCCGAAGATCACTCTGCCAGCAGTGGTGGGTGTGTATCATGAAAATAGTGCTTATTATAAGGTTTAATTTTCATAAATTTGACGTTTGTAAGACGAAAAGTTTGTAAGTTGAGGTCTCACTATATATATATATAGGTAAAATATATAAAGTCCATGTGAAGACAAACATGGACTTTGTTTCCCTCTGCTGGAGGAGACGCAGCCAAGCAACAGTGAGAAACGAATCATTTTTCATCCATTCCTCATTACCGAAATATGATATTTAACCTGTCATCTGCTTTCATCGCATCGATATAAACGTCGAGTATATTGTTACTCCATAAATTGTGCGAGGGCACTAATTGAGCTTAGCCATCCTGAAATAAAAGCTTCTGGTTGCATCCTGCTGAATTGAAATTGCAGTGATTGCCTCAATATGAGGTGTATCAATTACAGTAAAGTCTCGTTATATCGATATCGGATATATCGATAGTCCCGGTTATATCGGTACTATTTCTATACACGCACGGAGAAAATTACATGCAAACAGGGTTGGATATATCGATAGTCCCGGTTATATCGATATTTTTTCGGACTCCCTTGAATATCGATATAACGAGACTTTACTGTATGTTCAAGGATGTTTCACGACTTTATTGTTGGTGTGTTTTTTCATAATTCCGTTGATTATTTTTCATCTTTTATTTCTCTCTCTCTCTCTTTCTACTTTACTTTCCAGGAGCTGTTAAGCGCGCACATTCGGCGTCCACGTGGGTCTTCTCGATATGAGCAATAATAAGCGGAGACAAGTCTTGTTGTACAGCATCCAGGTAGAAAAGTATTCGGAAAAACATGACACCCAACTAAACTGTACTTGGGCAGTGATTCATTAATTTTACGTATCGCCGCATACTTGTTCACTCATTTAAGAAGCTTTGTTGGCTTTTATTTTTAGTTTTGTTCCCTCCTGACGTTGTGGTGTGATGAAGATATGTGGGATGACTCATCAAAAGCTACTTTTGCGCAACAAATCCAACATGGAGGTAACCAAACGCAAAGTAATCGTCGCTTCATGCAGTGATTTACTGTACCTTGCGTCTTATGCAATGTGAGTTTTTCGGAAATCACATTTGGAGTAAAAAAATTGTCACGTTTGGTGGTGAAGAAGAAAACATAAAAAAAAAAAAAGAGGTATACAGTGATACCTCGGTTTACGAACCCCTTAGCTTACGAACGTTTTGGTTTACGAACGGTACATTTATGAAAATTTTACCTTGGCATACAAACTTTTTTCGAGATACACACAAAGCGCCACAATGATTGATGTGTCGTTCGCGAACGAGCCCGTTCTAACAAGAAAATGGCAGCCGACTGTTTTTGTCCTCTATTCCCCACCCCCAGTCTTCGGTTAAAGCCACATGATTGGTCAAGAACACAGCAGTGAGGGGGGGGGGGGTTGGTTACAGACAGAGAGAGAGTGAAGCCGTTCTCCAAAAAGAAAATGGCTGATGACATTTTTTGTCCTCTATTCCCCGCCCGCAGTCTTTGCACTCCATTCCATCAAGCCATCAACGACCATCACAAAGGTTAATAAAATGACTTTATTAGACAGTGCAGTTTATTTCTTTCATTATAATACCATAGCACATTTATTATACATAAATAAAATTATAAATAAAATACACGAATACATAAAATAGATAAACTGAAATTTGATGATGGATAAATAAATAAATAAATAAATAAATAAAACAGAAAAAAATATAAGTGAATACATAAATAAAATACACGAATACATAAAATAGATAAACTTAAAATTGACAATGGATAAATAAATACATAAATAAATAAATACATAAATAAATAAAGTGGTCCATACATGGCAGCATTGGGTCTCTCTTCTACATCAAAACAGGCTGGAAGCTCACGAGCATTACAAATATTTGGAATTTACAACGTTAAGTAGTGACCAAATATTTATCATGTTAAATCTACAAGAAAACACACACGTGCATATGTACACACACATGTACACACACATTCCTGTTTCAATGGTTTTGTGAGGTCCGGATAACTCCAGATAAGGAGTGAGGACCACCGTTGCTGATAGGTTTAGAGAAGAACTTGTGTTACATTTGAACACTAAATTTCCCACTTCAACTTTTTTTAAAACAAAGAAATAAAAAGTGGACTTGAAACTGAAATGAAAGCAGGACTGAGGTTTCTGAATGGGTCCATTCAAAGTCCTCGCCCCTGTTGTGAATTTGGTTAAAATATTGTTTTACTTTTTGTGCTATGAACTTTTTCCTCTCATTAACCACGCACACACACATAGACACACACAGTGAGTAAAAAGTGTGTGTATCCAAGTGAAATGAATATACACACCAAAAAAAATCATTTTGGGTGAATTTGTGAGGACCTCTCTGAAACTTTAACAGATGCATATATAGACCCTCTAGAAGGCTTGTCAAAAATGTCCTCACTTGTCAAAAATGTCCTCACTACGTATGGTATAAAATGTGAGTGGTCCTCACAAGACCAGTCATACAAACACACACACACGTGGTGACGCATGCGAATACAATGTCCTGATGATAAAGTGAAAGGAGATCGAGTTGAAAAAAAAAAGAACATTTTAGTGCACAGAAGCGAACTGTTCTTCTTCATTGGTTTTTTTTTTTAGCGCTTTGTCATGGTGTGAAGAGCCAGTTTTGGTCATGCACCAACAACCGAGCGAAAAGGAGCCGCGGTTTCCGCTTCCGCCTGATTAGCAGGTGAAGTGATCCTAAATGATGGTGCTAACCTGCCGTCTCGCTGTCACGCATTCATTAGCTTCACTTAACAGCAGATATCATCGACAAAAAGTTTTTCTCCATTCTGCGACGAAACAGTCCTATGATAATAATTGTTTATTTTAAGAATTTTCTTGGATATTAAAACAATATGTAATAAAAAAAAAACAATTACTTATAATTTTATATAATGAAGTTTAACATCTGGAATTTTTTTTGCCTATTAAAAAATAATTTTAACCCCAAAAAATTGATTTTATCACCATTTCTAGAGTGGGGTAATTAACAAATATTTTTTAAAAAGGCCTTTAATTAACTCCTTCACTGCTATTCACAAATTTATTCAGAAATTGAAAATATGATGTAGAGCGCCATTCCCAAATTTGTTTGGGTTTTGTTTTTTCATGCTTGGGTGCTGATAAAGCGCTGGCCATATCCTCTGGCAATGTTTTTTTTTCTGTTTCCACAAGGGGGCAGAATTTCCCTTTTTTCATGTTAGCGCTTTGTTACAGCTTCAGCTGTTGTTCAAGCACTATATTAACCAATATCATACATGTATTCTTTATCCTCTGCGAAGAGCGGTCAATATTATTGCTGCTTAGTTGGCGTGAATGGCTGCCACTGCTCACGCACACAAAAAAAAAATCCTGTGACTGTAAAGTGTCCTTGAGAGTTTTGAAAGGCACTTAGAGATTACATGTATTATTATTATTATTATTATTATTATTATTATTATTATTATTATTATTATTATCTATATATTGCTGCTTAGTTGGCGCGAATGGCTGCCGGTGCTCACCCGCACAAAGAAAATCCTGTGACTGTAAAGTGTCCTTCAGAGTTTTGAAAGGCACTTAGAAATTACATGTATTATTATTATTATTATTATTATTATTATTATCTATATATTTCTGCTTAGTTGGCGCGAATGGCTGCCACTGCTCACGCGCACAAAAAAAATCCTGTGACTGTAAAGTGTCCTTGAGAGTTTTGAAAGGCACTTAGAAATTACATTTATTATTATTATTATTATTATTATTATTATTATTATTATTATTATTATTATTATTATTTATATATTGCTGCTTAGTTGGCGCGAATGGCTGCCACTGCTCACGCACACAAAAAAAATCCTGTGACTGTAAAGTGTCCTTGAGAGTTTTGAAAGGCACTTACAAATTACATTTATTATTATTATTATTATTATTATTATTATTATTATTATTATTATTGTTAGTAGTAGTAGTATTAGTATTGGTATTATTATTATTATTATTATTATTATTATTATTATTATTATTATTATTATTATTATTAGTAGTAGTAGTAGTAGTAGTAGTAGTATTATTATCTATGTATTGCATTGTATTTTGGACATCTGCCCTCATTTCAAGCTAATATAACTCCCGACCCATATAATTTAGGAATTAACTCTTTTTTTTATGATGAAAGAAGAGAATCTACGGCTTCTTACTGAATGTTTATTGAATGTTTATGCAGTATGTTTATGTTTACTCAATATTCTGAGGGTCCTGGAATTCAAGTGACAATGACAAAAACCCTGGCACTGGAATGGACACATTTTTCCACATCGTTTGGCAGTGAATGAGTTAAAAAAAATTGAATTATTCATACTAAAAAAAAAGACAACTGGGACAGGATCCAACATGTCCCGCGAAGGATAAAGCAGATGAGAAAATGGATGGATGGATTGATGTACATGTTTGAATTAGCGGCCTGCGAGTCCCTAACGAGGCCGAGTGTTTGCTTCTGCTGTTTTATCAATTAGCCGCAATTAACACGAGCGCTTTACATAAGGCGCGCATCTGTGCCGCCTGATGGGGTCTGCATCTGCCGACACACACACACACACACACACACACACACACACACGCACACACACACACACACACACACACACACACACACGCACACACACACACACACACACACACACACACGCACACACACATTTCACTCATTAGCTAACATGGTGATGATTATAATGATGATGATGGTGATGCTTTTATTAGCACCAACTTCATCTTGTCTGTGCGGAGTCCCACAGGGGTCCGTCCTTCAAACCCTCACTCTTTTTTAAGGTGTGGCCGCAACATTAGGTACACTATAGACAAAAGCACAAAAGCAAAATGGGCCATTTTTAGCTGCTCTCATACATGCGTCAGGTGTGTCTTTCTTGGCAATCACCGATATTTGTACAGCTTAAAAAAAACTTCTGCAAGGTGGTGAGGGTGGTGGATCCTAAAAAAGCAGGCAGGAAAGAGGAGTAGGGTGTATTTGACAAATTCAATATTTATTCAATAAAATCAGCAGGAACTAAATTGCAAACAACAGTCATTAGAATAGAAAGGTCCAAAGTAGCAAACAAAACCATTATTATTATTATTATTGTTATTATTATTATTATTATTATTATTATTTCGTCTGTGTAAGCTCTATTATGATGATTATGATGATTATGATGATGATGATGATTATTATGATTATTATGATTATTATTATTATTATTTCATCTGTGAAAGCTCTATTATTATTATTATTATTATTTCGTCTTTGTAAGCTCTATTATTATTATTATTATTATTATTATTTCATCTGTGTAAGCTCTATTATGATGATTATGATGATGATTATGATTATTATGATTATTATGATTATTATTTCGTCTGTGTAAGCTCTATTATTATTATTATTATTATTATTATTATTTCATCTGTGTAAGCTCTATTATTATTATTATTATTATTATTATTATTATTATTATTCTTATTTCATCTGTGTAAGCTCTATTATTATTATTATTATTATTATTATTATTATTATATAATTATAAATTATATATATATATTATTATAAAACTCTCAAGGTCACTTTACAGTCACAGGATAGGTTTTCTGTGGGTGAGCAGCGGCAGCCACATGCGCCAGCGTTCACTCAACCCGGAAGTAAACCTAGCTAGCCAGCTAGTAGATAGCTAAGAGATAGCCAACAGATAACTAGCTAGATAGCTAGCCACCTAGATAGCTCTGTAGCTAATAGCTAGCCAGCGATTATGCTAACTTTTACCTACCTCCTCCCTTTCCTTGGATAAATTTACATACTGTACTGACAAATACATTTCGAAGGCGAAAGCGGACGCCGAAACATGTCGGGTATTTGAACACCGACAATACACTGTCTGTAAGATAAGAATCTGTTTTAAATTAAATACATTTCAGCTACAATGTGCTCAAAGTGGAGTTGGCGGAAGTGTAATCAGACAATTACAACAACCAAATAAAGTTTTTTTTGGTCATAAAAATTTGAAAATCGTGAAAAAAATGGTCACGAGTCAATCACATGGCACATTTTAAAGCCCCCTCTCAAAATGGTGGCGCGTTGCTGAACAATTCTTGGCTCAAGTGGCATCGAAACGCCATCAGACACGGGTTAGCGGGTTAGCACTTTTGGCCGAGCGCGTCATATTTTTTTGAAAAGGCAATGAATACGTTTGACCTTTCGAAAGTGCTTTGGGATGCGGGGGGGGGGGGGGGGGGGCATAACCCTCTCTGAGCGAGGCATAATTGTGTTGTGGCGACCGCTCGCTCGCTCGCTCGTTCATCCATCCATACGGTGACACCTCCCCATACACTACTTATACACGTGTGCTATTGAAACACACTATTAGCATGTCATAAATATTTCATGAAAATCAAGCTATGTGCGTTCTGGGAATCACACAAAATTACGATAATAATCCTTTCTCGACTGGCTTTATGTTTTTTGAAATGCTAACGTCAGTCATCGAAAGCGGCAATCCTGACATTCGGATCAAAAAACTAAACAAAAAAAAATCACAGCTAGCTGAGTTCAAAGGTGAAATGACGCAATTAAGACTTTTCACCTTGCAGGTGGTAAAAAAAACAAAAAAAAACGGAGTTGTGTCATAACTTTGTAAGAGCAACTCAATTGATTTTTTTAACAAGTTAATGGAGGTGAAAGAAGTTTGCATTGATTTGAATTGGGAAGAGGATGTGGACCAATTACAATGGCGGCGACTTTGATTCAAAGGTTAAAGGTCAACCGACGTCTCCGGACAAGTTGTGTCCATAATTTGTAAAACTTCTACTGAGCGTATTTTACAAAGATTCCACCGCAGATAGCTATATTTTACGTTTTAAGACTGAATATTCCGGAAGTCTTGTTTTTGAGTTGGTGACGAGTCCTCACGTTACGTCACTGAAGGAACGCCCCTGACCGAAAAATGGACAGATTGTAGCAGTCCTTCCATCACGTCAATGCATTTTGTTGTACTTTGTTTGCTCTGAAAACTTTGTGTAGCACCAAAAAGAGGCAGAAGATGGCGACAAAGCTCCGTGTAAGGAATTAATCAGCCCGCCACGGGTAAAAAAAAACAATCTACATTATGGGACTTAACTCATTCACTGCCATTCGCAAATTTATCTGGGAATTGAAAATATGACATAGAGCGCCATTTCGAAATTTTTTTGGCCTTTTTGTTTTTTTCATGCTCATGTGCCGATAAAGCGTTGGCCATAGCCTCTGGCAATGTTTCTTCTTTTACACAAGGGGGCGGCATTTCCCTTTTTTCCATGTTAGCGCTTTGTTTCAGCGTCAGCTGTTGTTAAAGCGCTATAATAATAATAATAATAATAATAATAATAATAATAATAATAATAAGAAGAAGAATACATTACATTTCTAAGCGCCTTTCAAAACTCTCAAGGACACTTTACAGTCACGGGATAAGAACTTTTTTTTGAGCGGGTGAGCAGCGGCAGCCATTCGCGTCAGCATTCACTCTACCCGGAAGTAACACAGCAACTATATAAACCAATATGTATGTATTGTAATCTATATTGTAATATATATACATTTATTTATTTGTTTATTTATTCATTTATTTGTTTGTTTGTTTGTTTGTTAGTGTAATCATTCATTCATTCATTCCCTCACCCATTCTATTTATTTATATATTTGTTTATTTATTTTTATTTATTTGTCTATTTATTTATTTATTTAATCATCCATTTTTGTATTCATCCATTTTGGTATTGATTTATGGATGTATTTATTTGTTTATTTATTCATTCATTCATCTATTTATTTATTTGTT